>NC_135897.1:19719615-19932711 GCF_964194155.1 Cetorhinus maximus | reverse complement strand
CACATGACCCTTCAACAGAACTGAATATAGTTAGGAGAGGGGTGAAATATAAGCTGGTTTAAGGTGGGGAGAGAAGTTGAGGGTGGGGTGGTTGTAGGGACAAGCAAGCAGTGATAGGAGCAGATAATCAAAAGATTTTAAAGACAGTTAAACGTGGGTCAGGCTTCCCGATGAAGAATGTTAGGAAACCCTTTTGCAGTAACATGTCATGCATGCTCGTTTAAAGGCCTTTTCACTGGAATTAAGTTCCCCCTCCAAATTAAGTTCCCCGCCAGTGAGAACTTGGAACGTTCACATTCACGACTGCATATGAGTGACCTGCACCTGGTGAGGTAGACTTCTTCCATGATTACCGGTGATTTGCTGCTGCATTGTCCTCTTTGGGGACTGTCTGTAAGTGTCAGCCTATGCTTGAGAACAAGTGGTGGCAGTGCAAGTTGTGTGGGGGAGGACCAAGGAAGGGAGGCAGGATTAGAGGGGAAGGGTGGAGCAGTGGCCAGGCAAAGTTGAAAGGGATGGTGCAGGTTATTCGACCCCATAAAGTAATGACAGGGACGGCAACTCCTTGCCTGCCTCCACTGCGAGATTCGGTGAGCTCCTCACAGCTGCATATGTAATGAGCTGAACAGTGCAAGATTGTGCACATTCAGCTAGCCCACCCCACAGCAGAAATCACTCTCACTTCCACATCCGCCATCAAACTTATATTTTGACCATAAAGCAAAAGCAGTTCACTGGGGAAATAGTTGGGCCTGTTCAGGACCCACAGGGAAATCGTCATACAGAGCCAATGGCAAAACGACTAAATGAATGCTTTGCATCAGTCTTCACAAAGGAAATGGCTGATGTGAGGGTTATATTAAAAGAGGAGCAGGAAAGTATGAGCAGGATAGTAATAGATAGAGAAGACAGATTAAGCAGATTAGCGTTACTAAAAGCTGGTAAATCACCTGGTCCAGATGGAATGCATCCTGGGTTGATGCAAGAAGCAAACACAGAAACAGCTGCGGCATCGGTCGCAATCTTTCAAACCTCATTGATTACAGGGACATTGCCTGATGACTGAGGGTTGTGAATGTTATTCTACAATTCAGGAAAGGAGGAGGGATAAACCAGAAAACTACAGTTTTTTTTAATTCATTTACGGGATGTGATCATCGCTGGCTGGGCCAGCATTTATTTCCTATCCCTAGTTGCCCTTAAGAAGGTGGTGGTGAGCTGCCTTCTTGAACCACTGCAGACCATGTGATGCAGGTACACCCCCGGTGCTATTAGGGAGGAACTTCCAGGATTTTGACCCAGCGACAGTGAAGGAACTGCGATATATTTCCAAGTCAGGCTGGTGAGTGACTTGGAGGGATACTTGCAGGTGGTGGTGTTCTCATCTATCTGCTGCCCCGTCGTCCTTCTAGATGGTAGTGGTCGTGGATATGGAAGGTGCTGTCTCAGGAGCCTTGGTGAGTTTCTGCAGATGGTACACACTGCTGCCACTGTGCGTCAGTAGTGGAGGGAGTGAATGTTTGTGGAAGGGGTGCCAATCAAGTGGGCTGCTTTATTTAATCAGTCCAGAACTAGTGATGGGAAAGTTATTGTTAACTATGTACACGGACAAAATAAACTTTAATTTGAGAAGGCATGGATTAATCAGAAAGAGCCAGCATGGATTTGCTAAAGGGAAATTGTATCTGACTAACTTGATTGAATTCTTTGATGAGAAGGTTAATCAAGGTAATGCAGTAGATAGTGTATAAATTATATATATATATATATCTATATATATGTACATATATATGGACTCCTGGAAGGCATTTAACAGAATGCTATGCAGAAGACTTGCTAAGAAAATAGAATATGAATTAGGAGGAAGTAATTGGTATGGAATAAAGTGCTGGAAAAACTCAGCTGGTCTAATAGCATCAGTAGAGAGCGAAACAGAGTTAATGTTTCAAACCCAACATGACTCTTCTTCGGAATGCGACAATGAATCATATTGGACTCAAGACGTTAACTCTGTCTCTGCCTCCACAGATGCTGC
This sequence comes from Cetorhinus maximus, assembly GCF_964194155.1. Classification (NCBI taxonomy): domain Eukaryota; kingdom Metazoa; phylum Chordata; class Chondrichthyes; order Lamniformes; family Cetorhinidae; genus Cetorhinus; species Cetorhinus maximus. The sequence goes on along the minus strand of NC_135897.1, from coordinate 19,930,676 downwards.
CAGACCTGCTGAGTTTTTACAGCACTTCCTGCTTTTATTTCAGATCTCCAGCACCCACAGTATTTTTGCTTTTATTTTAGCACGGGTATGTAATTGACTGAGTGGAAAAAAGCAGATGGCAGTGGCAGAAGGATGTTTTTCAGATTGGCAAGTGGTTTTCAGCAGGGTTAGCTTTGGAGTCCATTACTCTTCAATTTTTATAAACGACCTAGACTCGGGTGTGGGAGCAGCATTATAAAGTTTGCAGATAATATAAAACTTGACAAAGTAGTAGATAGTCACAAGGGTAGTTGTAAATTTCAGAAGGACACAGGCAGAAGAAATGGGCACAAGCATGGCAAAGGTAGTTCAATATAGAGAAATGCAAAAAGAAGCACTTTGGAAGGACTTACATAGAAAGACAGTATACTGTAAATGGCACAATTTTAAATAAAGTAGAAGAAAAAAGAGACCTTGGTGACCATATACACAAGTCCTTAAAGGTGGCGGGTCAAGCTGATAATATAGTTTAAAAAATTATACAGATTACTGGGGTTTATAAATGGAGGCAGAGAATCTAAAAATAAAGAGATCGCACTGGAACTTCATAAATCACTGGTTAGGCCTCAGTTGGAGTTTTGTTGACAGTTCTAGACATTCCCCTTCAGGAAAGGCCTTAGAAAGGGTACAAAGGAGGTTCACCAAGGCTGAGGGACTTCAGCTCGGTCGAGGGGTTGGAAAAATTAGGGCTGTCTTTAGAATGGACGAGGCTAGGTGGAGACCACGTAGTTTATTTAAAAATTGAGATTTTTAAAAATATTAATTCATAGGATGTGGGCTTTGTTGGCTGTGCCAGCATTTATTGCCCATCCCTAGTTGCACTTGAGAAGGTGGTGGTGAGTAAATAAGGAAAAACTAAAGTAAAATAAACTAAATCTGAAGAATCTAATTCGGCTCAGAGCATTAACTCTCTCCACAGATGCTGCCAGACCTGCTGAGTATTTCCAGCATTTTATTTTTTATTTCAGGGAAAAACTAATCTCTTTGGAGAGTAGGTTAATAAAAGTCACAGATTCAGATCATTGGAAAAGGATCTAGAGGGGAGATGAGAATTTTTTTCACTCCGAGATCTGTTGCGGACACTACCTGAAAAATATTGGATTCCATAAATAATTTTAACTGGAATTGGACAGACATTTAAGGATGAGGGATTTGCTGCATTATGGACAAAAAGCCGGGTTGCGGAACTAAGCTGTTTCAAACAATCAGTACAGGCAAGACAAGCAGAATGACAACTTTTTGTGCTGTATGTTTCTATGACTCCATGATTCTACTCAGACGTGTGTTGCAGCTGAAATCTAATCAAAGCACCCAAGCAAGAGTCAACAGCTGCGAACCTCCAACCTGAGGTCAGGTGTTTCTCACGTGTCGGTGCAGACTCGATGGGCCGAAGGGCCTCTTCTGCACTGTGATTCTGTGTGATTCTAGAATGAATCAGTGACCGTGGCCCGCTACCAGATGGATCTCGAGCATTAACATATGGTTAAAGGACTGGTGTGGGAAAAGGGTTCCTTTTCATGGGGCACTGTCACCAGTACTGGGGCAGGAGGAGATGTACCGATCAGACAGGCTCCACCTGAACCAGAGTGGAACCAGAATCACAGTGAAAAAAGTAAATGGCAAAGGCTTTAAACTAATAATATGGGGCAGGGGAGGAACCTACAAGAAATAAAGCAAACATAAAAAAAAGTGAAATAGGAAAGGAGAGCATGGAACAGACTAAACTAAGGGAAGCCATAACTGACCAGGAAATAAATGAATAAGATCAGGTGAGTAAAAAAAGATGGTCAAAAATGAAGAGAGGAACTGCTATTGAAAATGAGTTGAACTGCCTGTACAGCGATGCACACAGTGTATGTCCTAAAAGAGGGGAACTGGAGGCAATATTATGTTGCAAGGAACCAGATAAAGTCAAGGTTACTGAGATGTTGCTGTAGAAAATACAGGATTGGGAACTTAAACATTGCGGGGCGTAAGAGCAAAGTGCCATGAATGCTGGAAGTCCGAAATAAAAACAGGAAATGCTGAAAATACTCAGCAGATCTGGCAGCATCTGCAGAAAGAGAAAGTTATTTGGTGGAATCTTTTGCTCTCAGCAGGTGTCAAGCTCACTGCCTGATAAAGCGGCGAGACACCCACCCTGACTTTAAGGAGAAAGGCCCACCATATCTTCTGCCCATCAGGCAGTTAAAAAGACAGCGCTGGGACTTTCTCTAGGCTGAGGACCCTGGAAGACAACCTCCCACTCGCCAAGAGCTGCTGGCCAATCAGAGGCCGGCAGCTCTTGCACTCAGCAGACCACAAAGGAGGCCGTGGCTGCTGCCAGAACCACACTCCCTCGCAGAGCGACCCAGGAGAAAGGTAAATGTTGTTGTAAGGGAGGCTTCACATTGGGGAGTTGCAAGGAGTGAGGGGCAGCAAGGGCAGGGGCGTGGCTGTCAGCGGCTACTTCCCCCTCCGTCATGTCCATGCCCTCAATCATGCACAGTTTAGTGCAAATCGAGGGACCCTCCCCCTCCAGCTGACATGCAGCCTGCACAGTTTTACCAGCCATACATGCCTCATGTCGGCAGGCCTGCCTGGAGCTGGGAAGAGTGCAGTGGAGGCAGGAAGAGGCCCTTAAGTTGTCGTTAATTGGCCACTCAAGGGACTCAAGTAGAGGTGGGGTGAGAAGATTGACAATGGGCCTTCCCGCCCAGAACTTGCTTCAAGTGGAGGCAGGAAGGCGTCGGGTATCGGTCCTGACGCCAACCGGCAAATGCTCAGACCCACCTGCTTCCTTCCTCACCTCCTGCAGGGGCAGAAGATTCTGGCCAACATTTCAGGTCAATGATACTTAATTAGAATATTGGCAAACAATGATATAGCGCAGCAATGGGAAACATTTAAAATAGTGTTCAACAGAGCCTAGGAAAATATATTCCACTTAAAAACAACAAAATAAACACTGATGAGGCACCATAAAGACAAGGGAATAATTTAGGGTAAGAAAAGAGACATACACTTAGTACATGCGCAGCTGGGGAAGCATGGCAAGGGAGAATGCAAAGACACTAGGAGAGAAATAATTTTTAAAAATTGGGAGGAAAAGAGGAACTATGAAATTAAAACATCAAGGAACATCAAAACAAAATATTCTGTTGGCTTGTAAATAGAAAATGGAAAGTCGAATGGGTATGGCCACTGAGGAATGGGAAGGATAAAATTGCAAGCAGCAATTGGGAAATGGCAGAAATATTAAATAATTACTTTAAGCATGCTTTTGGATTTGAGTCAGGACCCTGACATCACAACCCTGCATTATGTGGGAAACAGTCACTGGCAGTGATTTTCCCAAATTGGCCAATTAGTGGCCAGAATACAGGCTCAGGCGCCGAGCGGGCTGTGAAAGACAGAGGGCCAATTGGAGGCTCTCCAGCTCAGAAGGCGATGAAGATGAAGCCTGCAATTCAGGTTAGAGAGAGAGAATGTCTCCATTTTGAGGCACCTTTTAAATTTAAAAATGGAACCAGCAGTCAGGTCATCATTGTGAAGGGAAACCTGTGGCTAGGCAAGTAGAGAAGGCCTCAAAGCCTGCCTAGATCATGAGTCCCCTGTCTGTTACCAGTTGGCCTCTGAAAATAGGCCCTAAGTGACCATTAAACCCCCTTAATAGGCTACCTCTAGCTTGCAGGTGAGTAGCCCTGTCGATCCCCTTCCCACCTCCGGTTAAATGGCCCAGGGGGCAGGATAGTGCCGGGATGTCAGCCAGCAGCATGAATTTTTGTACCCACCCAATTCCCTGCTCACCCCATTGAGGGCTGACAATCCTGCCCTTTGCTTCATTACTTACCGGAGGGATGGAGCAGGTGGACGTGACATTGGAAGGTGAGATTAAAAATGGTATAACTGCATTTCAAATAAATGGATGTGAAATATCAAATAAGCCAATCAGATTCAAAATGGATAAAACCCTTGGTGTGGACTGACTACATACGGGCATTTTAAGAGAAACAAACAAAGAGATAACAGAGGCATATTATACATATTTAATAATTCATAGAAAAAGATGTCTTGCCCATGGACTGGTGGAATAATGAACATACATTAAATATAGATATATGGGAGGTTCAAGCACACGGACTGCACGAAGGTTATGAAACAGGGATCTTTTATTCCACTGCCATCAAATCCTTCTAAACTTTAATGGAAAAGCTTAACTCTGAGAAACTATTTACAATGGATATTCACAGCTGACACTCTGGATCCACCAGGTTGTCATTGAGAGCTTAACCCCTGATCTCTAATTCGTTGGGTAGCAGAGCTCAGTTGGTGGAACTCCTATTGCTTATTTCTCATGCCCACATGACCCAGATTACCTAGTCTCCCAGACAAGAGGAGAATTCGTCTAATTGGGTCTTCTCAGACTCTGGGGTGGGGGCTGGCAGGGGGGTTGCTCAGGTGGGCTGCCTAGGTCTCTAGCAGCTTCATGCCTGCTCCACTACCACTTCCCAGTTTTCTAGCCAGCATCAGAGGCTTCAAGCTGCCCTATAAATTTTCTTGGCTCCTCCATGCTACAACATGCTCACAAGTTCTGAGCTTCTGCTCCTTGCTGCTCTCTCTCTTTCTCTCTCTCACTTCGTGGCATCTGGCTCTGAATTCCAGCCTACCAAAGACCCTGCTCCCTGTAGGTAGGGCCCCACAGAAGCTAACCAGTTCCCCTGCTCAGTGCTCTCCCCCAACCATCACCACTTGCTGCCGGAGGCCCTGCTACATTAAGAAACGAGATAAAACATCTATAGTAGGAACTATAATGGACTCAGGCATTGAGTGCCTAACAACGAAGGACGTCCCACTACTCACCCCCCCCCCCTCCCCCTGCCACCACCTCCCACCACCCCCGCAGTGACCTGCAAGCAAACTCAACAGGGTTTTGCCTTTTGAGCTCCGACCATGGGTTAATACCAGTGGTGACAGGATGAGGCCCTTAAGTGGGCACTAACTTCCCACTTAGGGGTCTCAATTCACAGTGGGTTAGAGGGAAGGCCATCCACCAGCCTTTCCGCCCCAGATTTAATCAGAGTGGTGGCGGGAAGGTGGTCTGGTTCACACCCTCCCACCTGATTAAATGACCCCCTCCATCAAACTCGCCTCGGGGAGGGCCTCACACTTCACCCCATGGAGTCACTGGAGAGGGTGAAAAAAATTATACCAGAACTGTGAGGTTATACAAATAAGGAAAGGGTGAACAGGCTGGGTCTTATTTCTCTTGGAAAGAGAATGCTGAGACGTGATTTGATAGAGATTTTTAAAATTATGAAAGGATTTTATGAGCAGACACTTGTAGGGAAGAACCAATTGGAGATTATGAATATAAGGTAGTCACAAAGAACTCAAACAGGAAATTCAGAAGAAATTTATTTACCCAGAGAATGGTGAGAATTTGAAACTTGCTACTACATAGGAGTAGGTGAAAGGTCTAGATGTATTTAAGGAGAAGCTAGATACACATATGAGGATTATGCTGATAGAGTTAGATAAGGAAGAATGGGCAGAGACTCAGTTGGAGCATGGACTGCTCGAACTGAACGGCCTGAGTTCTGTATATTCTGCATAATTCTATGTAACCTAGAACGATTCAGCACCAGTGAACCTGTACCGTGGAATGATTCAGTGATTCATGAACCTGTACCATAGCCTACCCTTCCTGCTAGATAACTATGATTCCTGATCTTTATGTTTTCTCTGCAGTTCTGTTCCGTAGATTTTGAAGTTCTAGCTTTCTGCGTGAATAATCTGGAGGAAAAGATCCATAAAAGGTAAATGAGGAGGAATACGTTGCATTCTGGAAGGCAATTGAACCTGATATATCCCTCATATACTGTGAAAATAGTCAAGTCTCTAACATCATTGTGGTAACGGTAACACATTCACTGCAATTTATTGCTTCATGCCTTGTGCAGTGCACAATTGAACCAATTGGTTGCACCAATCTGTTCAATTAATGGTTAGAGTATTACCGGCTGAAAGGGGATCAGCAATGTGCAGATACATAGAACTGTGAACTGTCACTCAGTGAAACCTTGCTATAAACTACCTGCTGCTACGTGTACAGTGTGAAGCACTCACCAGGCCTCGTGTAGTTAGTAACTTGAAGAGGACTTGGTAGTAAGGGGTTGCGGGGTGGTGGGATTAGACACTAACCTTTCACCACAGATACAGCCAAATCCAGCCCAGACTAAAGAGATGAAATTGTCTGGTTATATTCAGGGTTAGTGTTAGTCACTTGGATAGAAAGCAACACTAGACTATACCTAATTCAGCATCAATGGGCATTCAATTAGCAATTTCAAGAAGCCACATATGGTGGTGTGAGAAAAGGAAAATTGCCCCATTGGTCTCTTCAGCATGTAGCTAAGGAATATTGTTAGGACAGTATCGTGTGTAGAGTAATAGGGAGCTTGACTCTGTATTTATCTCATATTGTACCTGCCCTGGGAGTGTTTGATGGGACAGTGTAGAGGGAGCTTAAATTATGAAATTTTAATCACTGCACAAGTGAGCGTTTAATGACAATCTAGCAACTTTCATGATATATATTTTTAAAATTTTAGTGTTGGTCATGTTTTACATTAACTTCTTCTTGTTGCTCACTGATTTTGTTTTCCTTCTTTATTTTTCCAGGAGCTCTGTGCGTCTGACTATCCGTAAAATACAGTTTGCTCCAGATCAGACTGGGCAAAAGCCAACTGCTCATACCAGCAAGCATTTCGTGATGTCAGACCAGCCACTCCACTTGACGGCTTCTCTGAATAAAGAGGTGAGGGACACCTGACAGAAAATACTAACTAAACAATGCCTCACTCTTTGAATGGCGAAGAAAGTGTGTATCAAGATGTGAATCAAAAGAAAGATGGGAAGAGGAATAGGTCATTCTATTAGATCATGGCTGATCTGCACCTCAACCTCATTTACCCGCCTTTGCTCCATATCCCTTAATACCAATTCCTAACAAAATCGATCTCAATCTTGAAAACTGCAATTGTCCTCACATCAACACAAGCTCCAAATTTCTACTACTGTGTGTGTGAAAAAGTGCTTCTTGATTTCATTAGTTTATGGCCCAGCACTAATTTGAAGATTATGTCCCCTTTTCTTCATTCCCCCATCAAATAAACCTCTATCTTCGAGATGCAAGGGAATGCAATCCAAGTTTTTGTCACCAATCTTCATAATTTTGAACTTTTAAGCCTTGGCGTCATTCTGATGAATCTGTGTTGAACCTCTGCCAAACTTAATACATGTTTCCTAAGGTGCAGTGCCCAGAACTGAATGCAGTTTTCCAGACAGGATCTGACTCCAGCTTTATACATCTTCAGAACAACTTCCTCCCCTTTGTAATTCAGCATCCTTGAGATAAAGGCCAAGATTCCAGTAGCCCTTCTAATTGTTTTTATACCTATCTACTAGCCTTCAATGATGTGTCTGCTTAGACTCACAATCTCTTTGTCCCGTTACAGTTCTTAGTTCCTCACCATTTCCTCACCATCTGATTTCACTTTTCTCGAGTCTAAAGTGCATGATCTCACACTGGTCCGCATTGAAGTCTATTTGCATTGTTTTTCCCACTCTGCCCCTGTTCCTTTGTAACTTCTTGCTCCCATCTTATTATTTACCGTCCCTCCTGACCTTCACAGCAAGTCAAAATACAGAGTGATAATTTTGATCAGACATAGAGTTTAATGAGTATAATTTATTTTGGTATTATAGTACAAAATAATGAACATGCTTCCCCACATCAGTGGCTTGAACAAAATGCCTCCAAACTATATTCCTATATTCCCCCTCAATACCTCGCCAAAGCTTACCCTCACAGCTTTCTGTTTTAAAAACCTGCCTGACTTTACAGTGTTTATAGCTGACTTCCTGTATTACTCTTTCTTCACAGCCAAAAGAATCAGAGACTTCCCGACACAATGGTTGTCCGGTCTTTATTAATTGCTGAGATAGGCTAATGAATTGCTTATAACTTGCAGACTTTAAGAACATTATGTCAAAGCTCAGCTCACTAGTATGTTAACCTCCTATCACCTCAGTGCTTGTATTTAACAAAAAAAAGCTTGCATGATACACTTTTATTTAAAACCCCAAAATTTTAAACTTAATTTTCAGTTTAAAAAAATTGCAAAAAGTGGCACCCTCTACAATGGGTAAGATATATAGGAAATCCCCTGATCAGGTTCAGCATGGGTTAGATCCATGAGGTTCCTCTGCAGAGCCCCAAAAATTAGCTCAGCTCTCTAACCTCAGTAAAGCTCTCTTTATTCTTTCAGTGTGATAGTTCACAGCAGTCATCTTGAGTTGTCTTTGAGTGTGACAATGAGCAGAATATTTTGATGGCCGTATCACTGGTGCCTCACTAGCAGTGAATGTCTTATTGGAAAATTGTGGCAGCATTCTGTTGATTTCCTTGATCAGCCCACTACTGCATGCAAGGCCACATGTTCTAGCAGTTTAGTGTCAAGCTTGGGGCAAGGGGAGTTTTTGTACTGTGGACCAATGTCCTGACAATGGCTGGAACTTTACTGACCTGTCGCAGCAGGAACGGGGCCGTAGAATATGGTGAGCCATTCTAAACTCCATTGACTTCAGCGGAACCATAAAATCTTGCTGGATTAAAATTCCGCCCAATGTGTCTATGACACGCATGTCAGAAAGGACCAACCTTCATCTTTTCTGCCAAGTTGTAAAGCAAGAGGAAACCCATTGTAACAGTCTGTCCGTCACAAAGAAAGCTACTTCCTCTCATCTCTCTTGGCTGCATTTTAACTTGCATCCTACTGTGTAACAGCAATGTTCTAAGCCATCTTGACCTCCTTATTCTGTATACTATACCTTGATTGTAACTCTCTCATCCGTCCTTCTCGTCTCATTAAGAAAGCCACCCTGATAATCTGGTACTGACAACCACTTCAATGAATATGTATGGTCCCGATAGCTTGGTTGGTAAATCCAACTTCTAACTGAGCTACAAGAGATCTCAGATCTGAACCACAATTAGCTGATTTCAGCCAGGGCAGTGGTTTGCTCTCTACCATTGGCCTTAGTGCCACTAGGTTATGGAGGAAAGAATTCAGCTTCATTGCCTACTCCCAATCAGTACCCAATGATTCTTGCTGGTGCTTGTGATCATGAGACTCAAGTGAGGATAGAATTGGGCTTGGTTGTGATGTCCCAGCAGTTGGATGGCCTCGAGACACTCACTAGGTTCAGATATGAAGGATGAGACTTGGATGAGGCACTAGAGCAGGCAGCAGCTGGGAAGCCAGGTTCCCTGAAAGAAAGGAGAAAGTTGAAACCAAAGGGCTGCATTTGAAGTAATGATTATATTCATTCCTCAGGTATTCTACCATGGAGAGCCCATCAGTGTCAATATTGAAGTGAATAATAGTTCTAAAAAGGACGTAAAAGGCATCAAAGTATCAGGTATGGTGATGTTTTGATTATGGACTATCAACCCGGAGATCATGAGTTCAAATTCCACCATAGCAAGTCATAAAATTGAATTTAATAAATCTGGTAATTTGAGGGCTTGTATCAGAAAAGTGACCATGAAAGCTGCTAAATTGCCATAATAACATAACTGGCTCCCTGGGGAAGAGAACTTGCCACTTTATCTGGTCCAGCCTTCATGTAATTCCAGTCCCACACTACAGGGTTGACTCTTACCACCCTTAAAATGGCCTCTCAAGGCATTCAGTGGTACAAAGCATTGCTACATTCGGGAAGAAGGGCCACCACCTTCTCAAAGCAATTGCAAGTGGACAGTAAGTCCAGCATTGCCAAGAAGAAATTTTAAAAATGAACAGCTGGACAGCACTTCCACTCTGAGATTACCAATTCCTTTCACTGACTTCCAAGATTGTTGCACAAAGTGAAACACTTTTCCAATTTTGAAATATGATTTAGCAAGAAATTATATTGTGTGTAAAAGCCCTTAAGCAACATTAAGCTCTTAAATCTAATAATTCTATTGAGATGTGTTTGGGTAAACAATGCTAACTAGTGAGTGTCTGGGTAAATAGTGCTAACTAATGAGATTCTTAGTAAACAATGTTGGATTTGTGAATCTGAGTAAATAGTGCTAACTAGTTATTCTCTGAGGAAACAGTGTTAAAAGGCAAGTTTCTGTGCAAAGAGTACTTACTCATGAGTCTCGGGTAAACAATACCAACTAATGAATAAAAGCAAAAAACTGCGGATGCTGGAAATCCAAAACAAAAATAAAAATACCTGGAAAAACTCAGCAGGTCTGACAGCATCTGCGGATAGGAGCACAGTTAACGTTTCAAGTCCGAATGACCCTTCAGCAGAACTAAGCAAAAATAGAAGAGAGGTGAAATATAAGCTGGTTTAATGGGGGGTGGGGTGGGACAAGAAAAGCTGGATAGAGGGCCAGTGATAGGTGGAGATAACCAAAAGATGTCACAGACAAAAGGACAAAGAGATGTTGAAGGCCAACTAATGAATCTTCGAGTAAACAGTGTTAACTCGTGAGTCTTGTGTAAACAGTGTTTACTAATGAGTCTCTGAGTAAACAATGTGGGATTAGTAAGTCTCTGGGTAAATAGCAACAGACTGGTAAATGCCTGAGTAAACAGTGCTAACTGGTGAGCACTCATGGCACCCTAATGAGTGTCTTGATACACACCATAGCAAGCTCTGAGAGAACTAGCTGATGGCAAATGACAGCTAGAAAAGGGTAAGCAGGCGGCAGTGTAGTACAGTCATTATTGATTCACTTTATTTTGGACACATCTTGGATACAATCACTGTAGAAACTTGAGAGTTTTCAGGTGTGAACTAGTCCACTCCAGACACGGATATGCAACCCCCAACTTCCATTTCCTTCCTTACCTTCTCTCCTTCCCTTCACATAGATTGGTGTAGTACTTACAACAGAGAAACAGGCTGTTCAGGCCAGTTGACCCATGCTGGTATTTATGCTCCACAAGAGCCTGCTCCCACCTTTCTTTATCTAACCCCATCAACATCTCCCTCTATTCTTTCTTCATATTTCCCCTTAAAACATCAATGCTGTTCACCTCAGCTACTCCATGTGATAGAAGCTTCCACATTCAAACCACTCTGGGTAAAGAATTCTTCTGAATTCTGTATTGGATTATTTAGTGACTTTTTGATATTTATGGCCTCAATTCTGGTCTCTCCCACAATGGATACAATTTCCCTACATATACTTTAGTCAACATTTTCATAGTTTTAAAGATTTCTATCAGGTCACCCCTCAGTCTTCTCTTTTCTAGGAAAAAGACCTCGAGCTTGTTCAAACTTTCCTGATAGTTAATGCCTTTCCATTCTGGTTTAATTCTAGCATTTTGTGTTAGCTGTGGCTGAGTGGGTAGCACTCTCACCTCTGAGTCAGAAGATTGTGGATTGAAGTCTCCCTCCAGGGACTTGAGCACCAAAATCTCAGTGGCCAGTCCAATGCAGTACTGAAGGAACTCTGTGATGTTGGAAGTTCCATCCTTCAGCTTGGACATTAAACCTATCTGCCCTCTCAGGTGGGTGTAAAAGATCCCACGGCACTACTTCAAAGAAGGGGAGGGAAGGTATCCCTGGTCCTCCTGGTCAACCTTCATCCCTCAATCCACATCACTAAAGAAACATTTATCTGGTCATTATCACATTGCTCTTTGTGGGAGCTTGTTATGTACAAATTGGCTGCCTTGTTTCTTAAATTATAACAGTGACTACAATTCAAAAAGTACTCCATTGGCTGAAGAGCATTTTGGGATATCCTTGAGGTTGTGAAAGGCGCTATATAAATGCAAGTCTTCCTTTCTTATTCTAGAAATTTTTTATACCTTTTTCAGTGCTTCTACATCTACTGTATAAAACTGCTCACTGTACTCTAACCAAGCACTAACAAAGGTTCTTTATAAGTTTAACATAACTTCCCTGCTTTTCAATTCAGTTTGTTTAGAAAAACTTACTTTTTGAGTGGCTTTATTAACCTGCATCACTAACTACTTTTCATGATTTATTTATCTGTACCACCAGATCCCTCTGCTTTTCTACCCCAATTAGACTCTTATTATCAAGTTGTATGTGGCCTCCTCATTCTTCCTACCAAATTATACTGCCTCAAATTTACCTATATTGAAGTTCATTTGCCAATTATGTTCCCATTCTGCGTGTTAATTCATGCCTTCTTGTATATTGCCATTGTATTAATTATACCCCCCAATTTTTTGCCCTATACAGGTTTTGAAACTTCCCAAAGACCCAATTTTAATTCGTTCAAAACCCATTCACTTACACCAAGTTAAAATTCAAGTTTGTTTCAGAATGCGAAAGATTTTTCCAACTACAAATACTGTATATTTAGTGAGTCTGAATATCTTTTCTTTGTTCTCAGTTGAACAATCGACTAATGTGGTGCTGTACTCAAATGATAAATACACTGAGCAGGTTGCTGTGGAGGAAGCAAAGTAAGTAAAGCACTTTGGTAGTACAATAAAAGCCTCGTTGGGTGACGATGATCAAAAACCCTGTAGAATGACTTGAACTCTGTGGGACAGCCTAGACTCTATAGGATGTTAGGAATCCCTTAGAATGTCTGGTGCCTAATACAATGACCTAGTCCCTCTGTAGTAGCTGGAGCCCTGTAGCATGGACTCGGTCCTCCAGGAATGTCTGGATGGTGAGGATTGACGGTCTGCAGATCAGTTATAGCTCTTTGAGTTAACTGTGAGCGGTTGAAGTGCCACAGAGTGACCACTGTAGCAGATCAAACAAAAATTCCATTCCACCCATTCACAGCTCAGTTTGAGGAGATAGAAATCACAGGGCCCTGGTATAACAAGGTCTAATATTTCTGCAGGAGTTCTCCCAACTCTGGCAGACAACAAAAAGTGGGGGTAGAAAGGGGATCATCTAAGGAGCTACGTTTGTTAAATTTGTATGCTAGTTCAGATACCAGTGATGTGGACCAAAAGGATAACACACAGGTGGATAACCATGCACGATATTGAAGAGCAAGTTGGTTACCCTTAGGGATTACAGGTAAGACTAGGTGAGAGATGATTATAGGGGATCCTGCAATCAAGGGAAAGATAGTATCTCTCCTAACATTTACCAGGCCCACCCCTGTCTCTGCTCATTCTGCTGTCTCATCCATGCCTTAAGTGCTCCAAAACACTCCTGGCTGGCCTCCCACCTTGCATTCTCCATAAACCTGAGTTCACCCAAAACCTGTGCTCGTTGACTTACATTGGCTCCTTGCCCAGCTATACCTTAATTTTAAAATTCTCATTCTTGTTTTCAAATCTCACCTCACCCCCCGATGGCCTGGTTTCTCTCTATTACTGTAACCTCCTGCAGCTTTGCAACCTTCCAAGTTCCATGCACTACTTCAATTCCAGCCTCTTGCGCATCCCTGATTTTCATTTCTCCACCATTCGTGATCGTGCCGTCAGCTGCTTAGGGCCAAAGCTCCAGAATTCCCTCCTTAAACCTCACTGCCTCTCTATCTCATCCTTTAAGATGCTCCTTAAAACTTCTCTGCCCAACTTATCCTAATATCTCCTCATGTGCCTTTATATCAATTTTTGTTTGAATGAGCCTGCGAAGCACCTTGGGATGTTTTACTACATTAATGGTGCCATGTAAATGCAGGTTGTTGTTTTCACATGATCCAGAGTGTTGAATGTTGTGTTGCTTACCAAGTGGCATCGCAGAGCAAATACAAAGGGCTCCAGAATGGAATGGTGAGCAGAGGTCATGGTTCACATGGGAACCAATGATATAGAGAGTGAGTAGGTTCGAGGTTGTGCAAAAGGATTTCAAGAAATTAAATTTCAGATTAAGGAATAGAACCTTCTGAGTACTAATCTCTAGATTGTCCCCAGGGTCAGGTGCTGGACTAGTTAAGAAGAGGAAGGTTAGGACTGTCAGCATATGGCTGGAAGGAGGATGTAGAAGAGAGGGTTTTCGACTTCTCGGGCACACCTTTGGGGCTAGGGAGTTTGTACGGATGGGATAACCTTTATTTCAATTGGAGAAGCACCTGTGTCTTTGTGTAAAGGATAGAGCAGAGGGGAATCTGGTTAAGGAAGTGGAAGGGAACAATCCACACAATACATCAAGAAATATGAAAAGACCAGCAGATCATATAGGCAATGCGGTGGCAATTACCCAGATAAGAATTTTGTGCATAACTGGATGTGGCATACAAAATAAAACAAGCGAATTAGAAGCACAAATTGAACTTAAGGGTATGATGTAGTGGTCACTACAAAAACTTTGCGATGAGCTGGACATGATTAGGCTTTAAGATGTTTGAAAAGGACAAAAAAAAAGCTGGGAAAGGAGGGGGAGTAACAACCTGAAGAAAATACACAATTACAGTGGTGGATAAAGGGAATTCAGTAAAATTACTTAAGCAGTGGAAACACGCTAGATAGCGTTAAGGAACAGCAAAGGATTTGTTGTTGGGGTTGTCTATAGATGATCTGATAATGTCTTAGTAGAGAAATAAAGATAAATGGAGATCAGGGAAGCATGTAGAAAAATCAATGTGGTTACAATAGGAGAACTTAATTTTCACATAAACTGTGATAAGCAGAACAGCTCAAGTAGCAAAGTTAATTTATTTATCGAATGTGCTCAGAGCAATCTTCTAGATCAACAGCTCAGATTATGCTACTAATGGTACCCACTCATTTATATGTAAATAGTACAGCAACTTCAGTTAAGAGGCAGATGCGCAGTTAAACTCAAATATCCAAAGTTACTGATCAAGTTTGTAATTTGTTGGAAGGTATGAAAATGAGAGTGGGGATCGAGGGAGCATATTCTAATTCGTGGGTTATGACAAGTGGTGTTCCTTAACCAACTGTACTTGGCCTCAGCTTTTTGCTTTATATATTAATGACTTGGGACAAAGGAGTAGAGAGTTGTATGTCCAAATTTACAGATGAAACTTAATTAGGAGGCGCAGTACATGGGGCAGAATTTTTCCGTTGGCGAGCTGGGGGCGGGGCCCACTCACCGACGCGGGATGATGTTGGGAGGAACCCTCGACCTCATCCCACCCCATTTAAATATTCAGGAAGGCGGGCAGACAGCGAAATCAGCTGCGGGCCCGCCGACCGGTCAATGGCCAATTGAGGCCATTGACAGGATAATTAAGCCAATTAAAGGCCCTGCCCATCCAACCTTAAGGCTGGCGGGCAGGCCAGGAGCCCCAGCGGGCTTCTGAAAAAACATGAAACCTCATTCACTGGCGGGATGAGGTTTCATGTCCGTTTTAAAAGACTTTAATAAAGTTTATGTGCACTTTATTAACATGTCCCATCTCGTGTGACGTTGTCACATGAGGGGGACATGTTAATAATTTTTTTATTTTTCTATTTTTCAACTTTCAAAAACTGTCAGCGATCTCCCTGAGGCAGAGTGCGAAAGAGCGCACTCTGACAGTTGGGGAATTCCCCCACCCCGCCACAGGAAGCGCATAGTTCTTAAAATGGCGGCGGGGCCCGCTTTGGTGGCGGCGATCGGCTGCCCGCCCGCCGCCGAGCCGGTGGGGCCCGCCCGCCCATCAAGGGCAAAATTCTGCCCATTGTGTTGAGTAGGAAATGACAAAGGGTCATAGAATAAGCGAGAAGGAAAAACTGTATCAGATGGAGTTCAATGTGGGGAAGTGTGAGGTCATCCACTTTGGATCCAAGAAAAACAAAATCAGAATATTTTATTAATATGGAGAAATTAATATTGTGGAAAGACAAAGAGATTTAAGTGTCCATGTACCCAGATCATTAAATACTGAAGCACAGATCAAAAAGTAGTCAGGAAGGCTAATGGAGTGTTGACCTTTATCCTAAGAGAGATGGACCATAAAAGTGAAAATCTGTTGCTTCAGTTACACAGAGTTTTGGTCAGACCCCATTGTGTTAATTGTATTCAATTTTGGATTCTAAACCTTAGGGAAGATAATTGGCTTGAAGGAAGTAGAGCACAGATACACCAGAATGATCCCAGGGCTTAAAGGGTTAAATGAGGACAGGTTGCTCAAACTTGGTTTGTATTCCCTTGAAACTATTTTCTCTTTGGTGGAATCAAGAACAAGGGTGTATAATCTTAAAATTGGAGCCAGGCCATTTAGGCATGAAATCAGGGAATCACTTTTGCAAATGGAGTATTGGAAATCTGGAACCCTTTCCACTAAGAGGCTGGGGGTCAAATGAAATTTTCAAGATTGAGGTCAATAGATTTTTGTTTGGTAAGGGTATTAAGGAGGAGGTCTTGTGGTGCAGTGGGTAAAGTTCCTGTGCCTGAGCCAGAAGCTCCGGGTTTGAGTCCCTCTCCAGGACTTGAAGGCCATGGAAGGCCATTCATAACACAGCCAAACAGGATTGATTATCAATCTTTCCAAAATACTTATGACAGGTGGTAAGAGCAGGAGAGTCTCCTGGGTCAGCTTTGTTTGATGTACAGGGGTGCCCCTCAAGCTATAGCCTCTGGTGACAGGCTAACAACCCATTCCAGGAGAAAACTAGCTATGGAAACAGACATAAGAACATGCTTTGCCTGCCTCATGAGTGAACCAAGTCAGAAGGATATTGAGGGAGATGAAACAAAGGTGGATAAATGGGGTATAAGATCAGCCATAATCTAATTGAATGGTGAAACAGGCTCAAAGTTTGACTGGTCTACTCCTATCCCTATGCTCCTATCCTATGTTTGATGGGAGATTGGTGGAAACTCCAGCGCAATGATGCAGTTTCTTTGGGATTTCCATTGAAGTAAGACCAGGAGAAATCCCACAGAAATTTGACCCCAGGATGTGTTTGGCCAGTCGCCAAGCCAATCACCATCAAGACCCCTGTACTGGGGAGGAGAAAATTAGCCAGGGATCCAACTCCTGATCATCAGTAGTGACCCTGACTAGAAGGGATTTGTGTGTGGGGATCATGTTAGCATTGTCTATGGTCACAAATTAAAATCCCATTTTATCCCTATCAGCCCTATACAATCTAGGCAGTGAACTGGATAAGATTGTGTTCGAGAGGATACAGTGCATCCTACCTATAGGGACCAATCCCAAGATCAACATCTCCTACCAGAAGAACACAGATCGTCACTATTTGACCACAGTGTGGTATAAGATATGAGGCCTGGCCACATTAGGGTGACCACAACTCTGGTTTTCAACTGGATGCTCCTTTTTTGTTTGGTGATCCTTAGGTACTGAAGATAGTTTAAGGTCTTTGAGGGCTGGACAGAATGTGGAAATCATGCACTATGGGATTTTTCCTTCCCAATGTACTGTCAATCATCCAAAATCTCACCCATCCAGTTTTGGACTGGATAGAAAATGGTTAAATAAGGTACGCAATTCTCTTATTTCCTGTGGAGGAAATAACGTTAGTGTCTGAATACCTGTGACTTCAGTGTGTCCAACAGGCCTTTCAGGAGTCTCTTCTCGATGTAGCTCAAGGTGGTCAGGGTCCCTCACAGTTTGGTAGGTAGTATTCAGAAAGGCTGATGTGTTGTAGGATGCAGGATATTTGGTTACCATTGATTAGGTTTGTATTTCTAAATATGAACATTTCTTTTTATTCAGTGACCAGATTGCTGCAGGTTCCAAATTCTCGAAGACACTTAACATTTTGCCATTAATGGCCAACAACCGCGAGAAGCATGGCATCGCCATTGATGGCAGAATCAAACAAGAGGACACTAACCTGGCTTCTTCCACCATGTAAGGGAATCAGGTTTGACTTGGGGGAGGGAGGGCAATGTGGACTGTGAGAAAGGGAGATGGGGTGCAGAGAAAGACTGAAGTGGGGGAGATTGGCTGGGGGAGGAAAGGAGATGGACATGGAGCAAATGTGAAGGAGAGAGCTCGAGTGGCTCTGGGCCTAGGTGGATCAGCTTCAGACTGTACCATCTCATCCAGGGCGGCAGCAGCCTGGGCTAGCTGGCTGACAAGGAACAGCAGGGACACTGGCAGATGGGTGGGGTGGGAGCGTGAATGCTGTCATAGAATCATACAATCATAGAATGGTTACTGCACCGAAGGAGGCCATTTGGCCTGTTGAGTTCATGCTAGCTCTCTGGAAAAGCAACTCACCTAGTCCCACTCCCTGCTTTTTTCTCGTAGTCCTGCAAATGTTTTTGTTTGAGGTAATTATGCAACTCACTTTTGAAGGCCTCGGTTGAATCTGCCTCCACCACACATGGTGTATTCCAGATCTGTACTCCAGATCCTAACCACTCGCTATATAAAAAGTTTTCTCCTCATGTCACCATTGCTTCTCAATCACCTTAAATAGTTGTCCTCCAATTCCCAACCTTTCCACCAACGGAAACAGTTTCTCCCTATTTACTCTGTCCAGACCCCTCATGATTTTGAAACCTGCTATAATTCTGCTCTTTATCTTCTCCAAGGAAAATAACCACAGCTTCTCTAATTTGTGCATGTAACCGAAGTTCCTCATCCCTGGAAGCTTTCTTATGAATCTTTTCAGCACCATCCCTAATGTATTCACATCCTTCCTAACATGTGGTGCCTTTAATTGGAGTCAATTCTCCAGTTGAGTTGAACCAGTGTTTTATAGAGGTTCATCATAACTTCCTTGTCTTTATACAACTTGCCCTTATTTATAAAGCCCAGTATGGGGTATGTTTTAGTAACTGTTTTCTCAGCCTGTCCTGCCACCATCAATGATTTGTGCACATATGCCCCAGGTCCCTCGGGTCATGTAAACAGCCGGGTTAGGAGCAGGAATAGGCCACTTGACCCCTCGAGCCTGCTCCACCAATCAATAAGGTCAGGGCTGATCTGATTGTAACCTCAGCCCTACATTCCTGCCTACCCCTGATAACCTTTCACCCCCTTGTTTATCAAGAACCTATCTAGCTCTGCCTTAAAAATATTTAAAGACTCTGCTTCCACCGCCTTTTGAGGAATAGAGTTCCAAAGACTCACAACTCTCTGAGAAAAAACTTCTCCTCATCTCTGTCTTAAATGAGCGGCCCCTTATTTTTAAATAGTGACCCATAGTTCTAGATTCTCCCACAAGAGGAAACATCTCCACCCTGTCAAGACCCCTTAGGATCTTAAAGGTTTCAATTAAGTCACCTCTTATTCTTCTAAATTCCAGCGGATACAAACCTGTCCAGCCTTTCCTCATAAGATAACTCGCCCATTCCTGGTATTAGCCTAGTAAACCTTCTCTGAATTGCTTCCAACGCATTTACACCTTTCTTCAAATAAGGAGACCAGCACGGTACACAATACACAATACAAATCTCCAGATACACCCCTTTAGCATTGTACCCTTCATTTTATTTTGATCCTCTTCATTCTTCCTACCAAAATGAATCATGCCTCACTTCTCTGGATTAAATTTCATGTGCCACTTGCCCACCCATTCCACCAGCCTCGCATCACAAGTGAGGCTTCCTCCCTGGCCTATTACAACAAACGCAGCACCATCAGCTCCCGGAAGATCCAGACCACCATGCGCCTTCTGCTGCCCGGGGAACTGGCCAAGCACGCCGTGTCGGAAGGGACAAAGGCGGTGACCGAGTACACCAGCTCCAAGTAAAACTCCACAATGGACTGAGAACCATTCCTTCCACCAACCTGTCTAAGTCCTCTTGAAATTTATCGCTATCGTCCTCCTACTTCGCAATACTTGTAAGTTTTGTATCATCCACAAAATTTGAAATTGTATGCCAAAGTCTAGATCACTAATATGGATTAAGAAAAGTGGTGGTCCTAACACTGAGCCCTGGGAAACTCCACTATAGAACTTCCTCCATTCCCAAAAACAACAGTTCACCACCGCCCTCTGTTTCCTGTCACCCAGCCATCATAGGATCCATGCTGTCACTGTTACTTCTGCTCCAAAATCTTCAATTTCTGTTATTATTGGTTTTGGTGTGGTATGTGTAGTCATGCTCCTGGGTTTACTGATAAGGCTGTTAGCAAACTCTATATTTTAGTTAACATTATGCTAACTATTTACAAGGTAGTCCCTACACAATGCTCTACCGAGAACAATCTCTCTCCATGCTCTATTATCATGTGATCTTATGCCACTGATGATGTAGACTATATATTTAACACGTTCAACAGTAACCCTTCATACTACACAATTTTGCTGACAAGCCTGTTATAGAGCACTCTCTCAAATGCCTTTGGAAGTTCATGTACACCACATCAACTGCATTACCCTCATCACCCATCTCTGTTACCTCATCAAAAACTCAAGAAAGTGGAACACAATTTGCCTTAAAAAAAATCTGTGCTGTTATTCCTTAATTAATCCAGATTTGTCCATATGACTTTTTTCCCCCCAAACTAGCATTTCTAAAAGGTTTTCCTCTGCTGAGGTTAAACTGACTGGCCAGTATTTGCTAGGCTTATTCTTACACACTTTTTGAGCAAATGTAACATTTGCAATTCTCCTGTCCTCTGGCACTATCCTTGTACTTAAGCAGGATTGGAAAATTATGACCAGTGCCTCCACAGTTTCTACCCTTACTTCCCTCAGTATCCTCGGATGCATGTCATCCAACTCTGGTGACTTATCAGCTTTAAGCACAGCCTAGTCAATACCTCCTCTTTATCAATTTTTAGCCCATTCAGTGTCTGAACGACTTCCTCTTTCTGTATAAAAACAAAAAGCTAAAAGCTACTGCGGATGCTGGAAATCCAAAACAAAAACAGAATTACCTGGAAAAACTCAGCAGGTCTGGCAGCATCGGTGGAGAAGAAATCAGTTAACGTTTCGAGCCTTCACGACTGTGAAGGCTCGAAACGTTAACTGATTTCTTCTCCACCGATGCTGCCAGACCTGCTGAGTTTTTCCAGGTAATTCTGTTTTTGTTTTCCTCTTTCTGTATGACTGGGACAGCGTTTTCTTCCTCAGTAAAGACAGATGCAGAATACTTATTTTTTGTACCTCAGTCATTCCCCCTGTCTCCATTCATAACTTCCCTTTTCGATCCCTAATCGACCCACCCCTCCTTTTACTACCTTTTTACTATTTAAATGCCTATAGAAGACTTCTATGTACCCTTATATGTTAGCTGCCAGTCTCTTATATTATTTGCTTCACTTACTTATTTTTTCATTTATCTCTGAACTTCCTATATTCTACCTGGTTCTCAATTGTGTTATCCACTTAATACCTGTCATATTCATGCTTTCTGCTTTACCTGACTCTCTATCACTACTGTCATCCAAGGAGCTCTGGATTTGTTTGCCCTACCTTTCCTCTGCATGGGCATCCCCCTCGACAGTAACCAAACAATCTCCTTTTTAAAGGCAACTCATTGTTTCATTACAGTTTTTGCCGGCCAGTTTTTGATTCCAATTTGCCTGGACCAAGGAGAGTAAGTTGTGAGGAGGATACAAAGTGTTTTAAGAGGTTATCCAATTTAATCCCGTTTGTGTCGGCTCTGCATTAGATTAGAACCCAAGTTCCAAAGATGAAAGACTGATATGAAATGCACTGCATGATCCATTCTGCTCCCACTGCATTTTGACACTTGTGCACAAACTGTATTGGATGAGAAACCTAATTTGAGTTCTTATTGGGTTGTAAAGTGTGCAGCTTTAATGCCCAAGGTCATGAAGGAGTGACACAGGGTTTGGCCCCTCTACTGGCACTGTGACAACATGCTGGCTTCAAGACAGGTTACACTAGCAATGGTTCCAATTCGCCACTAAGAACGCACTAGGCCAAGGACAGAATTTCTGAGTGACAATAAAGATTTGCTAATGATATTTAAATTCATGTTTCTTATAGAAGGTTTACAACTAAAACTTTAGATTTATTTGAGTTCAAAATTTGTTTTTGAGTGGTAGCAACTTACACAGGCAAATCACACAAAACATCCACTTTCTTAGCTCATGACTGTGGGCTTCACGTCCTTTTCGAAATCTGAGACCCAGGCCCATAGTACAGAATACCATTTGAAAGGTTCTAGCCTGTTCTACATGGCACCAGGTGAAGACAGTAGGACACAAGGTGAAGGGACAAGTGTGCACAACACCAGGTGAAGAGCCAAAGTTCTCAGTCAAAGGGCATCAGGTGACAATAATAGATAATACACATATGAAGTACAGTAGCAAGGGCAGGACAGCTGGTAAAGGGTCTAGGTTCATACTGCAGGACATGAGGTGGGGGATCAAGGTTTATAGTGCAGGATAGGTACCAGGTGAAAATTAGAAGGGAAGATCACAGAGATCATGGAGTAGCGTTTGGATGCTCTGAAGCTTGGGTTTGAGAAGATTGTAGCAGGAAAGGAAGATTGAGGGAGAGGAGGAGATCCAGCTAGTTTGAGGGCCTGGGATTGATGCAGTGCCTTAATACCGGTGTAACTTGTCTTTTCTCTGTTTCAGTTTAATGGAAGGAACTACCAAGGAGGTTCAAGGGATATTGGTGTCCTATACAGTAAAAGCCAGCGTGATAATTCCTGGGTGAGTGATGTGTATCAATACTTCTTTAAATTCCCAGGACATTTTATACTCAAAATTCTAGATGGAGTCTTGTTATAATAACTCTATCTGGTCCTACGTTAAGGTTTTTATTTTGCTTGATAATAGGTTGTCTTTGTTACGTTCATACCCACTGAGGGATATCAGAAATGTTCAAACCCACCCACACAGGAAGTGTCTGAACCCTTTCATGGATAAACCATTTGAGTCTCAATGTGAACCTAATTAAACTATAGTCACTGCTTCCTAAGGTGTCAGACTTGGCTTAGTGGTAACTGTCACAAACAGAAGTTATTTGCTCTCTTAATGCCTGTAATCAGTTTGTTTTGTATATAAAGAGGTGTGTCATTTCTCATCCTTGAAGTGTGTGTTCCAATTAAATAATTCAGCAGCAAGGTTTTGTGAATTTAAAATAAAGACAATTATTTATTCTCATATAGTTCTCCAGAATTAACGCAATGTCACGCACTCGGTCTCACGCACGGACACACAGATTGAATACAGATAAAGATAGTCGCTTGGTAGTACAGAACTTGAGTATTGCTGAAAAAAGAGACATGCTGTCCGAAGCTTTTCGTCTTGCACTCATCAGGACAGATTCACAAGAATACCAAATTTAAAGGGAACATCAATTTCTACTGCATGAGAAGAAGGTGCTGATTGGTTGGTAAGAGAATGCACAAGGGAACAGTTAACTGCCAAGCTTTTGTTGAAATTCAAATCAGGCAGGTCAGCGCTAATTGATCAAGTCATTGCCATGGGGAATTAACCAGGGAATGGCTGTCCCACAAGCTTTTGTTTAGTTGAAAAATGTGCAATGCATCAACAAGCTGTTTCTGTTTGCAAAGGGCGGCACTGTATGTGAATAAATGTAGCATCTAGCATAAAGAAGTGATCCACACTGTGAGCCAACTAATAATCTTAAATTGGTTGTCAGTGTAATTTTTTGACAGCATGTTTCTCTTTTCAGCAATGCAGATAAAGATAGTGCACTTTTACAGAGTACAGTTAATTCTGTCTCTGGTTTATGTTTTCTGATCTCCCACGTGGCAGGCCTATGGTTTCTTGAATGGATTTGACAATTTAAAGTTGAAATGAGGGTCTTATAAAGAGAAGGGTTTACAGCAGATTGTGAGGTTTCTTGTAATCGAATATCTAGGAGGCTGGTTCTCAGGTGAACTTTGAAACTGGAACAGGTTAAGTACTTTGGCTGCTTGATGATTTGCAGCTAGTTTCAGAGTCTGGTTCTCAAACTGGCTGATTATTGCTGGTTCTTTAAAGGCAACGGTGGCAGATTCTTTCTCTGCAGCTGTTGTCTTATCAGTGTTCTACTTCAGTCTGCCCAGGTCTCTTCTGTGTCTTAGGATAATAATGGATCTTAGTATTGGAAGGTAATTTCGGTAGCATGGTCAGTGGCCATTGTCCACTCAGAATGGCTTTAAGTTAAAAGGCCATTGATATACAATAGGAGGTAGATGGTGGTCTTTCACACTTGTGGATAACTGGGCTCATCAGCTTCTTTGATGGATAGAGTCTAGAAGTCCAGTGATTCTATGTTCTAAGTAAGCTTCAAACAATGGCAAGTGTGAATTCCACAGATAACATTCGTCTTGCTATGGCCATTCTAGGGGAAGCTCCCACCCATAGTTATTCAATTTGGAACTTTCCAGAAGCTTAATAGTCTGTGTTGCATAGTAAAGGTCACCTGACCCCTTGGCAACCATCTTCACAGTTTATCAGTGTCCGTTTTAAATAAATAAAACATTTCTTGCTCCAGATAAAAAGCAAAAAACTGCGGATGCTGGAAATCCAAAACAAAAATAAAAATACCTGGAAAAACTCAGCAGGTCTGACAGCATCTGCGGAGAGGAACACAGTTAACATTTCGAGTCCGTATGACTCTTCAGTCCTACTCAGGCCCCCTCCCACAACTTTTTTTTTTTGGTACATTGATAACTGTATCAGTGCTACTTCATGCTCTCGTCTGGACCTGGAAAAATTCACCTTCTCCGACACTTCCCTTCCTTGACTCCTCTGTCTCCATTTCTGGTGATAGACTGTCTACCAATCAGTTCTGTTGAAGGGTCGTGAGGGCTCGAAACGTCGACTCTTTTCTTCTCCACCGATGCTGCCAGACCTGCTGAGTTTTTCCAGGTAATTCTGTTTTTGTTTTTAATATTTATTACAAGTCCACTGACTCCCGCAGCTATCTCAACTACATCTCCTCACACCTTGCGTCCTGTAAGGACTCCATTCCATTCTCCCCATTTTTCCATCTCCGTCGCACCTGTTCTGACGGTGCTACCTTCCATACAATGCTTCTGATTTCTTCCTTTTTCCTCAGCCAAGGATTCCCCCCCACTGCAGTTGACAGGTCCCTCAATAAACGACAGTTCCAGAAGCTTTTATATGAGCTCAGTCCATGTGTAAAGTTATGAATATGACACGCTTTTACTGGGTATGGCATAACATGCTTGCCTCTAATGAAGATGATTCTAGATTTAATTCCCATTTCAGTGCAAGGTGCGGCATAGAAACATTGGGCGGAATCGCCCGTGCCTGCTTGTGCCGGGCGTGCTCGGCAGCGCGAGCGGACAATATGGCAAGGCGGCCAAAAATCAGTTTCACGACATCTTGAAACCAGTTTGCAATCGTCCGCTCAGGCCAGCGATGGAAAATAGGAGCAGGAGTAAGTCATTTGGCCCTTCGAGCCGGCTCCGCTATTCGACATGATCCTCCATCTCAACACCATGTCCCTTGACAACTTTAGAGTCCAGAAATCTATCTATTTTCTTCTTAAAAAGTGTCTTGGCCTCCACAGCCTTTTGTGATAGAGAATTCCTCAGGTTCACCACCCTCTGAGTGAAAAAGTTTCTCCTCATCTTAGTCCTAAATGGCCTAACCTCTATCCTGAGATTGTGACCCCTTGTTCTAGACCACCCCCAGCCAGAGGAAACATCATCCCTGCATCCAGCCTGTCCATCCCTGTCAGAATTTTATATGTTTGAATGAGATCCCCTCTCATTCTTCTAAACTCCAGTGAATACAGGTCTAGTCAGCTCAATCTCTCCTCATTCAACAATCCTGCCATCCCAGGAATCAGTCTGATGAACCTTCGCTGCACTCCCTCTATGGCAAGTGTATCCTTTCTTTGGTAAGGAGACCAAAACTGCACACACTACTCCAGGTGTGGTCTCACCAAGGCCCTGTACAGCTGCAGTAAGACATCCTTGCTCCTGTATTCAAGCCCTCTAAAAATGAAGGCCAACATACCATTTGCCTTCTTAACTGCTTGCTGCACCTGCATGCTTACCTTCAGCGACTGGTGTACAAGGACAACCAGGTCCCTTTGTACATCAGCATTTCCCAATCATTAACCTAAGGCACTGTCTGCTCTTTCAGGTAGACGTAAAAGATCCCATAGTACTATAAAAGAAAATCAGCAGCGTTCTTATGATGTCCTGGCCATTATTTAGCCTACAACCAATACCACTAAAAATAGATTACATGGTCATTATCTTGTTGCTGTTTGTGGAACCTTGCTTTGTGTAATTTTGCTGATGTTATTTACCATATTACAATGATTCAAAAGTATTTTAATGGAATAATGAAGCCAAACTCTGTTTCATTAATTTAACATTTTGCCTTGAGATAAATTGCTTTAATTTCCCTGATTGATAAGATTGTTACACAGGTAAAGAGGAGTGCCCAGGAACAAGGGGGTCTATTGTGATGCATCTGACATTTTCACAGTTCTTTAAATGTCACACTGCTCTGCTACATCTACACTCAATTGTTTCTTTTATCAAAACACTCCCTGGACCCTCTCGACACTATCTACTCTCTGCTGTGTCCATGGTTAATATATTCCCCACATTCTTCACCTTCTGTATGAAGTAGTTAAACATAAATTGTCTGAAATGAATTCAAATATATTAGACCCTTTTGAAAATATTAACTTTGCTGTTTTTCCTTTCTCGCAGCTTGCTGGGTGACATAACAGCCAGGTGAAGTAATGTTCTATAAATTTATCAATAGTTATTCTTAAATTAATTATAGCTCTTACTAAATAGAGCAATTTTACTCTGATGTGAAACACATGCATTTAACCAATGGGGAACCTAATCTTCCTAAATATTTCATATCCTGACTGATCCAGTAAATTCTTCTGTATTGCTATTGAATGATTTGTTTTAATAATCACCATATACAGACATGGAATCATAGACGTCACAACACAATAGGAGGACATTGAGCCCATTTTTTGAACCAATGCAAGCTCTGGCTGAGAGTAGATAGCTTCAGTTATTGTGTCTAACAGTTACAAGGCAACAGCACCAGAAGCAGTCGTTTGGTAGTACAGAACTTGAGTATTGCTGAAAAAAGACATTTTGTTGAAGCTTTTCATCTTGCACTCATCAGGACAATCACAAGAATACCAATGCCAGGGGAAGCAAAAACTTTATACTGTATGAGAAGAGAATGCTGATTGGTTGGCAAGCGGACTCTGATTGATAGAGGCATTGCCATGGAGAATGCACCAGTGATTGCAGTTAACTGCCAAGCATTGTTTGAAATTTAAACCAGCTTGACTCTGGTCATTTGGCGGAGTGAATCATCCACCCTTTGTAGAACCTGCTTGATTTTTATCCTATTGATTTGATTCTACAACAGGTCTGCCAAATGATTGCCCAGGCAGGGAAGGTGAAAATTATGTTCTTGAGCACATAATCTAGGCTGACACCAGTGCAGTAGTGAGGAAGTGCTGCATTCTCAGAGGATTAGTCTTTTAGATAAGCAGTTAAACATTCAAATGAATATAAAAGATCCCATGGCGCTAATTGAAGAAGAGTAGGGAAGTTCATTTGATGTCCATTTATTCCATTGCTGTTTGTGGGATCTTTTCTGTGTGCAATTTGGCTGCAGCATTTTCTGACATTACAACAGTGAATACACATTTTGAAAATACTTCATTGGTTGTAAAGCTTTTTTTGGAGGTCATTAAAGACTCAATATAAATGCAAGCTTGTGAATTCTTTTAGTGGGTAGAGGAAATTTGCACCCCAATAAGTCTGGTTGGATATGGTTCAAAGTCATTGATGTGTAACCCAATGCAATTGCAGTATTGATGTTTTAAAGCCTCATTTTCTGATACTTTTTCTTCCTGCAGCGATGTCACAGTGGAAGTACCTTTCCTGCTTATGCACCCCAATCCTGGTGGGTATTAACTGTCAATAAGACATTATGGAATCTAGCTCCTGACTGCCATTCTCTAGTTTGCTAAGATAGCCTAGGTATTAACTCGACCCAGAGCTGCCCATGTGACAGGACCTTGCACTGGGTACAGGTGCAGAAACAGGAAGTGCAATGGAGACCTGAGGACCTTCTGACTAATACTGAAAGGCGACACTCTAAAGTCCCTGAAACCTGAAATGGTGTTTGTGAGAGAATAGGAAGAGATGGTCATTTGTTGCCACCTGCTTTCTTCAGGTTGGTCCTGGGACCTCTTCAGATTCTCTACAGGGGTCCCTGATATAAATTGCACCGCCAGCTTTTGTGGTACCCCTTCCCCCCCACAATTTGAGTGCATTTAAAATCTTTTGGGTTGGGATTGAATTGGGAGCAAATGGCCAGTTGAGCGATCCATAGGGATTATATGTCATTGTAATATTTTGTTGGACCAACAGGAGTGGCATTGAGTTGTCCCAGTGTCATCTGACAGGAGTCAACATTTTAAGTGCCCCTTTAAGGACACCACAAATATAATAACCAAACAATTAAATGAAATTTGTTTAAATAAAACAAATGGAACCTTAACAATTAAATCAATATGCTATTACTAATGTTTATAAGACATTTTATGCACTGTGGAGGCCTCAAGCATAGCAGTGGACAGTGTGTGCTCGAAGTGATTTGGGAATGGGTGGATGGGAATTCTGTAACGAGATTAAGATTAACGAACAACTTTGCACTCCCCAATTGGCTCAGTGTCAAATGTCCTGCCCTGGTGTCACACTGAACCATACAAAATTGGAAGGGAGTCCAGGACCAGGTAAGTTTTGGGGATCTTAGGGCAGGGAGGGTAGGTGAGACCTGGGGTGGTTGGACAGAAAGGAATTAGGATGCCGGTGGAAAGGCTAGGGTGGGGTGAGGGGAGCGGAAGGAGGACCTGCGGTGACCGGACCTTATGGGCGGAGAGGGCACCCGATTAAAAGGGGACTGTTGATAGAGGGACCTCCCACCACCGAGCCTGCAAATTGAGGCTGGGTGGGAAGCAGCCCTTAAGTGGTCAATAATTGGCCACCCTGGGGCCTCAATTGGGGCAAGGGCGGGTGGGCTGATCTAAGTATCGCCCGCCCCAGCAAAGAGTTCGAGCGGGAAGCCCATCCGAGGAATTTTACGCTCACCCCCCTCCCCCAACCTACAAACCTGCCAGCGGGAGAGCGTAAAATTCTGCCCCATGTTTCTATGTGGATCTTTGTATGTATGTGTCTTTATGTTATGTGCACTCTTGTGCACCTGTGTGTCAGTATGTGTGTCCTGTGTCTCTATCTACATGCCTCTGCTCCTGTGTATATGTGTGTACTATTATTGGACTCACACTAACTCTTTTTTTCTTTTCTCATCTCTCTGGTTCTCTCACCATGGGATCCATTGATAGAACTTAACAAGTAAGAAGCTATTTTTTTTAAAAATAATCCTTCCTTGTTCCTTTGCTAGATGGAGTAACCCCAAAACAATCATATTAAAAAACTGATTTAAATAAGTTATGTTTGCCCTGGTGTAATGTATGAACGGGTGGGCTTTGTGTGAAACACTAAAGCTCCCTAGGAATTAGCTTCTTTTTGTATTGTATAATCCCATCTTTTACAATGTGCTGGACAGCTGCCATCCTGTAATATGATAAACTGATGTGATTACAGGTCACAGTGAGAAGGCTAATTTGCCTGACAGGGGTTTGACCTTTGTTAAATAGGATTTAGACTTCAATCAGGAGGAGTTGGTCATCAGTTAATAGAAACTAGTCTTCACCGAATGGTTTTTAGTCTGCTAACAGTGTGATTAGGTGTTTGTTCTATTTGATTTAGCCTTCAATGAATTGACTTTAGTCATTAATAACCAAGAATTATTCTTTATTGGCTAAAATTTGCTTTTCACTATTTTGAATTTCATTGATATTTAGTTTTCACAGTTTGGGTCTCGGCTTCATTGGGGATTTAGTCTCTATAGAATGGGATTTAATCAATAGTGAGTGGGTTTATTCTTGATTGTGGGTTTTCATCCCATGGAGCTTAGTCATCAATAATGGGAATTATTTATTTGTTGGGATTTAACTTCTTGTTTTGATTTGCTTGAGTTAGTTATTTTAAATAGATTTGCTCCACACCTCCATTAAAACAGCCCACATAGGAAATCCATGCCCATACATTAAGAATGCATATGTCAGTGTTAGATATATATTGAAAAATGCTTAATTTTAATATTAATTGGGATTAACTTTTTGTTGGTTGTGAGCCTTGACTTGGATTCCTTTTGGGGGTGTATGTTGGGAATTTTCTTCCGGGTTATCCTGATTGGCTGCTGTAACTTCAGTGGAAGATCAATCAACACGCTGTTTACTTTAGAACAGGAGGATACCATTCAGCCCCTTGAGCCTGTTCTGTGCCATTCATTGAGATTATAGCTGATCTACATATAACTCTATCCGCCACGGCTCCTTTATATCGATGTATAGCAAAAACCTCAATCTCAGATTTTAAAATATTAATTGAGTTCGCAGCTACTGCTTTTTGTGGGAGAGAGTTCCAGACTTCTTCTACCCTTTGTGTGAAGAAATTGTTCCTCAATTCTCTCCTGAAAGACCTGGCTCCAAGTTTTAGGATTGTGTCCCGTGATCCCCGATACTCCTCAGCAGTGGAAACATTTTCTCTCCGTGAATTTATCCAGGAGTTTCTGTCAAAGCTCCGTTGGCCATTTAAGTGATTCTTTGAGGATGTTCCCAGAATAATGTTGTTCTTTTAGCTGAGTGTATCCTTCACTTGGTTTTGATTTCGTCTTCAGTGGGGGCGATTTAATCTGCATAGGTTGGAATTTATTGTTTAACTGGAGTCTCATTTAGTATGTCTCATTTAGTAGTTACATGGGAGGAAGTTGTGAACATGACTTTTCTAAACGGAAACTCTGCTGGCTTTATCTTCAGAAACCCAGAAGATGACGACATCGCTATTGAGGATGACGCAGAGGCTTCACCAGCGGATCCAGAAGATGATGAATGACCGCTGCCACACCCTGTCTAGCCATGTAGACTTCACTTGTTTGTAGCTCAATTAAATATGGCTGAGAACTGATTAATTGTTTAGTGGGATAAGGCTTCCGATTTCTTCACCTGACCCAGGAAGAAGTCAGGAAAAATTCTTTATTCAGAATACGGGGCAGGTAAATCATGGGAAGGAAGTACTTTATGAAGCTCTTCTGGCTGTGGGTTGATTTCAGTTTCAGAGATATGTTCAAATTCCAAGAAAAGAATAAAAATTACACAAAGATTAATTAAATATTTTCAAGTTGGGTCATTAACTTGAAAGGAGGATGACACAGACTTACTATTTTATGGTAATTAACTGAATTATCACTTGATAAATTTGCATAGATTATGTGGCAATGGTGAGTCCTTCAGAGTAAATGACGGCAAATATCAATGGCAAAGAGTGCAGAGGTTATTGTCAGCCATGAAACCCACTGCACAGAAAGTGAATGATTCAAAGTGGAGTAACACCACTCCTGCAAACTCTATGAGACATGTATTCCAAAAACAGGAAACATGCATGAAAGAGACTAAGCTCCCATAGAGATATAGAGAATTATCTTAACATCAGTCTCACAGGCTATAATGTAATTTGATTCAAGTTCAAAATTCACTGTTCTCCATAAAAACATCTAAAACCTTGAATCAGGTTCCAGGCTTCGCAGTCCAAGGTATCTATTATTTTGTATATAAACTACACAGACCCATCAAATAAATTCCAGCGTATAACTCATTCTCAGGAATCTGTTTTTCTATAGATATAAACCATACAAACCCATTGATTAGATTCCAGCCTCTAACTTGTTCCCAGCACAAACTATTATAACCCTGTCAGCTTCCAGCCTGCGTCTACCTCTGAAACAATGATTGTATCAAATGTCTGACTCCCTCTTCAAGAGACCTGGTTACTATTTCTCCAACTAATCCTCAAGGTGGCACATATTGATCCTTCTCATAGGAGTAAGGAAGCAGTCGGATATTCTGGTTGTGGTTTTATTACTTATTTGCGTCAATTAGCTTGAAATAAAAATGCATTCAAAACCCTTGTCTCTTTCCTTCCTGAGTTGTATTGTATTTGGAACAATTGCAGTATTTCAATATAATATTCAGATTCAAAGCACTTCACATTTCAATATTACAAATAAGCAAGAATATACTGTACCAACTCTAGGTCATCAGGAGTACTGTACTGTACAAGCTATAGAGACACACCAAGAGTATTGTACTGTACCAACCATAGGAACCAGAGGATTAGAAACACCTCACTATAGAGCTTGTAATTAATTTGTTAATGAAAGGTTTATGACAATTTGAATTTTCCCCCAAACCAAATGAGAAGAAAATATATCAAAAAATCTGTTTTTAAAGACACAGTAAGGAATGCAGCACTTCTAAATATTATTTTATTGAACTATATCTCATGGCCTCACAATTCCTATTTTATCACTGACAGATAAGGCCATCTCTGATCACTTGTGTAGCTCTCCACCCACATTCTCTCCCCGCCCTACTTCCTTCCTACACCTGGCAAAAAAAAGCCCAATTCAGTTTCAATGGCATTTTC
Organism: Cetorhinus maximus; assembly: GCF_964194155.1. Lineage (NCBI taxonomy): Eukaryota > Metazoa > Chordata > Chondrichthyes > Lamniformes > Cetorhinidae > Cetorhinus > Cetorhinus maximus. The sequence goes on along the minus strand of NC_135897.1, from coordinate 19,898,252 downwards.
AAAATCCCAAACAGCCCACCACCTTCCTGCTCACCCCCAACTCATTTCACTTAATACAAGGGATAGGTAAGGTGCCCACTAAGCTGCCTGCCCTTAGGCCTATTGAGGCCCTTAACTGCCCAATTAGGGGCCTCAATCCATCTCCACTGCCATAAAATGCTGGGCAGTGACAGGCAGGTCAGAGTGCTGTTATAGACCGAAATAGGAGTGTGCAGTTAATTCTAGCCCTGATTCTCCACAGGTCATAACAGCAGTTTAAATGTTAATTCATTAACCAAAACTGGCCAATTGTTTACCTTTGATCCTGTTATTCCCAGCATAAAAAGTCTCTAACCAGGCTTCTTTCAGTAAACACAAAAAAATTATTATAAAACAAACTACTTTTTAAAAACAAGTTAATAAACTGGCTAACATACAAGTTGCAGTTTAGAAAGTTGCAGTTTAGAAGTGTAATGATTTTCTCCTTTTCAATAAAAGATATTCGAGCCCCTGTGTATTCACACAAACACAAAACAGGACAAAACAAACAGTCCCTACAGAGGCTGGAGGATGGGAACGTTTCTTTTAAAAGATTAAAATTCAAAGAGATCTCGACGTTGTTGATCTATCAGAATTCTGTTCACAGTCGATCTGGAAGTTCCTTCAGATAATTTTTTTGGTGCAACTGCCCTTGATGACTCCTTATCACAACTTTGCGAACTCTCAATAAAACAGATGATTTATCCTGATGAGACATTTCTGAAGAAAGTTTAAGACAACATTGGGCAGAGAGAGTCTTTTTCTGGCAGCCTACTTCTAAGGCACCCACACTCATTCTGCCTGAGAATTTTAAAGACTAAGATTTTCAAAGAATACTTCTCTTAGGCCAGGTGTTTTTAACTAATCGATAAGAGTCTTTAGCCTGGCAACACCAGTTCTTTGTTAACTTAGATAAACAAAGTATCTCGTCCCTTTCCAGGTGTTCCCTACAGGACATCTATCTTGACCTGTGGTTTCTTGAAGAATGGCATAGTCACAGTCCCAAATTAATATTGCAAACTTTTAAAAATAACTCAGGAGAAAGAATGTCCAAAATTCAATGCCCTTCAATGTTGTCAAAAACGGGTTCCTCACATGCCTCCACCAGTAAGGAATGAAATACCATTTTCAAATGTGTTTCATTACAAAATATATAGGAAAACACTTACAACGTATATGTAAACATTTTAAACATGCACTCACCCATTCTCACTCCTTATACAGAATCTCTGCATAGGTTCTGATCTTTTGACCTCTATATTATACTAACAAAAATTATATTCTGGATAACACATCAGCAATTACATTATCTTTTCGAGCAACATGGAGTTTCAAGTTATAAGGCTGTCGTAACAAACTCCATCAAAGCAGTCTGGCATTCTCAGTCTTAAACACTTCTATAAAGACCTGTAACAATCCCAGGCTTCCCTTTTCTATGATAAAATACATTTTTGGTGCTGACTGAAGTTTTTAGAAAAGTATCCCACTGGCTTTTCTACGCCTGATTCATCTTCTTGTAAAAGACCACACCCACCCCCAAGTCACTGGCATCGAATACCACCTTGAAGAGTTTAGTGACGTTATGGGCAGCCAACACCAGTTCATGAGTTAAAATTGCCTTTAACCTCTCAATGTCTCCTTCATATCCTCCCTACAATGGTATGGTTTCAACATGTTGATGTGACATAGCCAAATCTTTTTTCTGTGATCTAGGATGTCTATCAAATAATTTACTTTACTAATTCTCTTAACTACATTGTATGCACCACTGAACCTTGCTTTCAGAGGATCCTCCTGTAAAGGCAATAACACTAACACTTCATCCCCTGGTTGAAATGTTTGGGCCTCAGTATTTTTTATCTGCCCATTCCTTCATCTTTGTTTTAGGAACTTTACGTTGTCCTTGAGGCACTTGGCAGACCCTTGTGAGCTGTTCCTGGAACATGGACACATAATCTGATATACAGGATTCGTCCCTCTATCCTAAAAGCTTTTCTTTGGTTAATTTCAAAGGACCTCTTATCTCATGTCCATTCATTAATTCAAAAGAACTAAAACTGGTAGATTCATTCGGTGAATCTCAGATGGCAAATAAAATAAAGTCCAGTCCTTTGTCCCTTTGTCCCAATCATAGGGATATTCATGACAATATGCTCCAATCATTGTTTTGAGATTTTGATGGTACCTCTCTAAAGCTCCATGTCTGTGGATGGTATGCCATGGACTTTAACTGTTTTATACCCAAATTGCTCATTATGTTTTCAAAAATTTTAGACATAAAATTGGAACCTTGACCTGACTGGGTCTCTATCGGTAATCCATATCTAGTAAAAAATTGGGTTGACTTTTCTACCACGATCTTAGCTGTAATCATTCTCAAAAGGAAGGCCTCCAGAAAACGAGTTGTCATATCCAGGGTGGGAATGTTTCTTTTAAGAGGATAAAATTTGAAGAGATCTCAACACTGCTGATCTAACAGAATTTTGGTCATAATAGGTCTGGAAGTTTCTTGTGATGGAATTTTCTGTGACACTCCCTGATGACTCTTACTTACCACAATTTTGTGAACTCTAAAAAATAAAACAGATGATTTATCCTGATGAGACATTTCTGAGGAAAGTTTAACACAAAGGTGGGCAGAGGGAGTGAAAGAGAGTCTTTTTCTGGCATCCTGCTTCTAAGGCACCAGACTCACTCTGCCTGAGAATTTTAAAGGCTAAAATTTTCAAAGAATACTTTCTTCGGCCAAGTGTTTTTAACCAATCAGCAAGAGTCTTTAGCCTGGCAGCAGCAGTTCTTTGTTAACCTTGATATACAAAGTATCTCTTCCCTCACCATGTGTTCCAGTTAGACATCTATCTTGACCGGTGATTTCTTGGAGAATGGCACGTGCAAAGCCCCGAATTAATATTGCAAACTTTTAAAAATAACTCGAGATAGAATGCCCAAAATTCAATGTCCTTCAATTTTGTCAAAAATGAGTTCCTCACAGTGCAAAGGCCCATTTTCTCAGAAAAGGGCCAGGCTATTTAAAATTGAGATGTGGAGGAAATTCTTCACTCAGAGGATAGTGAATTTTTGAAATTTTCTACCCGAGGGCTGTGGATGCTCAATCATTGAGCATGTTCAAAAGAGAAATTGATAGATTTCTGCATACAAACGACATCAAGGGATAGAGGGAATTGTTGAGGAAAATGTTGTAGAAGTAGATGATCAGCATGATCTGTTTGAATGGCAGAGCAGGCTCAATGAGCCAAATGGCCTAATCCTGCCCCTATTTTCCTAAAACTGCTGTTTTGAAAAGGCAGAAAGAAAGGTGGGGATGGGGGGAATGGGCATATCAATTGTGAGGAGGGTGGGGGAGGGTGGTGGGTACCCAGTGTGCAGAAAAGGGCATTTTCCTCCATGTTGTCACCTGCCTTTTGTTCCTCCCCACCTGGCCTCCAAAAACAGCCAATTCAATTTCAATGGCATTTTCAAAACCCCAAGCAGCCCATCACCTCTGCTACCAATGCCCTTGTCCCTATTAAAACCATTATTCTCTCTATTCCTGAACAGAATATTCTATTTTCCCGGTACAACCATAATCTTTGCTCCCTTCAGTCCAATTCCTGAAGGGATTAGGCAGGCAACTGCCTTTCATTCACCTCCAGATCTGGCTGGTTCACATAACACACCATCGGGTCCAGCTTTCATCTGCCTTATCCTGGAATGCAAAGATAAGCTTCTTTTCTCCATTGCAAAACATGGGTGGAATTTTACTCGCCCTCTGGGAGTGGGCTGGCAGGTGGGCAGGGGTGTGGGTGTTCATAAAATGGTGCTAAAAGTGCTATATTGGTGTTGCTCATTTTCAGTACATTAGTTCCTGTACACTTCCTTTAATGCACAATGTTTAGTGTTCCATGTCAGAGCCCATAATATCTGCCAATCTCAATCAATTATCTGCCCATGCTTCTGGATCTGAGTGACTCCCGCTTTATGAAGTATGCTATGTACTGCTTCAGGCAGTATATCTTTACTTGTGGCTTAGTAGTGGCAGTGTTGCCTTTGATGGAGTTGGTTGTGGGTTCAAGTCCCACTTTGTTTTTATATATTCGTTCATGGGATGCGGGCGTCACTGGCTACACCAGTATTTATTGCCCATCCCTAATTGCCCTTGAGAAGGTGGTGGTGAGCTGTCTTTTTGAATGACTGCAGTCCATGTAGTGTAGGTACACCCAAAGTGCTGTTAGGAAGGGATTCTAGGATTTTGACTTCAGATTGAGATTTAAGAATGAATTTAATGCTGACACTCCATTATAGAATGGAGGCAGTGCTGCACTGTCAGGTGCTGTTTTTCATGCAATATCTTAAGGGGACATTAAAGATCCAATGGCACTATTTCAAAGAGCAGGTGAGTTCACTCTGGTGTTGTGGCCAATATCTATCCCTCAACCAACATCAGTGAAAACAGATTATCTGGTCATTATCATATTGCTTGCTCTGTGAAAAATGACTGCCATCCTACATTACAACCATTTACATTTCAAATGTGTTACATTGGGAGTTGCTGAGGTAGTAAACAGCACCATAAAAATGTAATACTTGATTAATTGGCAGCAAAATGGAGAAGTCACAGAGCCTAAAACTTGATTTGATGATCACTTGGTGGAGCAGATATGGGCTAAAAAATCAAATATCCATTCTGAACTTAGACAACTGAGCACAATGGGCATTGGCTACATTATTAAACAACTGAACCATAGTCAGTTAATAGGCCTTGTAAAAAATTTCCCTTAAAATATCTTATGGTTCACTTTATCCTATCAGTACATAGTTTCCAGAGAAATTTATTATTCTACAATGCACTGAATTTATGCCTAAAAATATTTTTAACTGATGGGATATGAACAGTTGTATCTTTTTCATAAATAATTTAAACACAATCATTTATGAATAATTCATCTAAGTTCGTCTGTAAATTTAGATTTTGTAAAAGGCACCTGCCATTACATAAATCAGCAGTGCAGAATTAGCTTATGTAGGTTCCCTCAAACCTGTAATCAGCATTTCACTGTATACAGTGAGTTTGAAAGGAGCATTATACATTCTGGGGTTGTGTCCAGTTTTGGAAATAGCTTTTTGGAAACTCCTTCAAATAAACAGTGGCAATTCCCTTTAGAAGTTGAAGTCAAATACAATGAATCAAACAGTTTTGTGTTGCCAAGGTTTTGCTGAGTTAGTGCTGCGAAGAAATGACCAAGAGCAACCGAGTGCCAATTGCTCAGTCTTACACTGGTCGCTAATCCCCAAGCTGAAGACATGTCACTACACACTGATAAAGCAATTCAAAGCAAGCAGTGTGAAGTCACAACTTTAATTCCTCCCTCACTAATCATTGGTCCTTTTTTCACCTAAACCTATGACTGAAAGACTTGAAGAGCCCATATTGAACTCTAACTGGAGGATTGCAAGCACTTGATTCGGAAAGTTAAACACTGACATTTAAGCAAAGTAACAATCTCTCCCATCAAATTAGCATTTTGTCTGCTCAATTGCCCTTGAAATGTACCTCATCGTCCTAATCAACCCCTCAAAAACCATTCAGAATTTCTATTTTTGGTTCAATTAACTCCCCACCCAGCCTTTGTTGAGTCTTTGTTTACCTTTATACCTTCTCCTTCCTGATATCTTTCTACTCAAAGCTGCTATAGCCTTTCCATGGTTGAATATCCTTTTTATAATGGGTGCCCAGAGCTGCCATAATAAATCGACAATGGCTTATTCAACATCAGTTCCTTGCTTTATTAAAAGGTGTCCCAAAATATATGCACCCACAGTCATTTTACAAGGTTTCCTGCCTCTGTTTTTATCGGTTTTATCCTTTAAAGTTGGACTCGAGTTTCCATAATAAATATTGCATGGAACAGGCTGACTATTTGATCCATTTTATTTCATTTATCGAAAGAATCTGAATTAGGCATTACATTTCGTTTTACACATAGTCAGTTAGTAAGTGATGGCTAGCAGTTTCTACATCAATGGCTGCAAGGGAATTGTCAGACAAAGTCCAAACCTCGTGATTCGGAGCACTGATTGTCTTTACATGGATAGTCAAGAAGTTTTAGCTTCAGTGCAATCCCTGAAGTTTGAGAAGTTTATTCTTTAAAAAACATCTAATCAGCCCCACTACAAAGAGCACTTCTTTATTCATTCATGGGATGTGCGTGTCGCTGGCAGGACCAGCATTTGTTGCCCATCCCTAATTGCCCTTGAACTGAGTGGCTTGCTCAGCCATTTCAGGGTGCAGTTAGAAGTCAACCACATTGCTATAGGTCTAGAGCTACATGTAGGCCAGACCAGGTAAGGGTGGCAGATTTTCTTCACTAAAAGACATTAATGAACCAGATGGGTTTTTACAACAATCGACATGGTTTCAAGGTAACCATTACTGAGACTAGCTTTCAGTTCCAGACTTATTAATTGATTCAAATTCCACCAACAGTTGCCTTGGTGCAATTTGAACCCATATCCCCAGAGCATTAGCCTGGGCCTCTAAGTTAGTTGTCTAATGACATTACCACTACACCATTGTCTCAAATCTTTAACCTCAGAGAAAAAGTTGACAAAGTTGGAAAAGACTCAAAGTTGATCAAATGAAGTTGCCAAGATTATGAAGGGGATTATCAAACCGGATACAGGCTAAATACTCCCTGTGGTGAAGGAGTCAAATCCTCATGGACATAAGCTGTAAAATGAGGAAACTCAGGAGCAAGAAAAGTAAACAAAGTCAGGGGGATCATTCCCATCCAAAGGACAATCGAATTGTGGAATAAGTTACAAAAGCACATGGTTGGTGCAAATGAGGAAGGCTCTACCTATTCATAGGAATAGGAATCGGTTATTCAGGCCCTCTGGTTTGTTCCATTACTCAGTTAGATCATGGCTGATTTGCAGTTCAACTCTAATTTCCTGTCATTGCTCCATCTCTCTCGATATCCTCACCTATCAAAAATCTATTGATCTCCGTCTTGGAAATTTCATTTCAACCGCATTCACAAACTTTTGATGAAGAGAGATCCAGATCTCCACCACCTTGTATTTAAAATGTGCTTCCTCACTTCAGTCATAAATAATCTCTCTAATTTTAAGGATAAACCACATTCCTCCAGGAGAGGAAATAGTTTCTCTGTATTTACCCATCAAATCCCATCAATATGTTAAATACCTCAATTAAATCACCCCTCAACCTTCTAAACTCAAGGGAATACAAAACAAGTTTATTGAACCTGTCTGCCTATTATTAACCCTTTAAGTCCTTGTACCAATCTGATGAACTTGCAGTGCATCTCCTCCCAAAGCCAATGGGCCCTTCCTCAGGTGTGGTGTCCAAAACTGAACACAGTAGTCCAGTTGATGTCTGACCAAGGCTTTGTACACTGAAAGGTAACAATTGTCTAGTTTGTATTCCAGCCTCTTTGAGATAGTGGCTAACAGTGCAGTAGCCTTTTTGATTACTTTTTCTACCCTCACTCTAGTTTTTCGTGATTCGTGAACATGGACATCTAAATCCATTTGCTCATCTATAGCTCCTAATCATTTACCATTAAGAAAATGTTTCATTCTTCCCTAGTACATCTAGCAGTATCTTAATGTGCATTTCTACTGTTTGAAAGCAAAATTTGCACTTGGGGCTCCAGCAGGTAGCATCCTGTGGCCTCTCAATAGCTGGAACTCTACTGCTGAAGGGTCATGAGGACTCGAAACGTCAATTCTTTTCTTCTCCGCCGATGCTGCCAGACCTGCTGAGTTTTTCCAGGTAATTCTGTTTTTGTTTAGCTGGAACTCTATCCTGCTCAGGATAATTTCTGTGCGTGGTTCGAATGGTTCACATGCGGGCAGAGCTCTCTCTAACTGTCAAAACCTTAAATGTCCCACGTTGTACAAAACCTGGGAGTATTGAGATAACTTACAAGTTTCTTGAAAACTCAAGAAGTGAAGCAACTATACTAAATAAACACTATTTTTTGCTGAATTTCCTCCGCACAAATAGCTGGGTTCTAGTGAGTGGCATCTGAGCCGTCGAAGGGAGATTCTGCCCCCTCCTTGAGATCTTCTGTCACCGCCATTGGGCCACCTTGATCAAAGTCTTCAAACTGAATGTCATCATCATCAACACTGAGAACAAACAAAGACAAGAAAATAACTATCAAAAATATACAGTCCTCATATGGTTTGTACGTACAATGTAATAGGCAGCCATGGAACACATAATAATCAGCTGAACAAGTGTGGTTAGTGGACAAGGGATAGCCCACAAAATGGTGTGTGCCACTCACAGGGGAGTGTCATATAATGGGCCAGAGTTTGCTGTCAAAATAATAGTGAGGCTAATGGTGCTCGTCATTATGTATGAGTAAGTGGCACAACTTCAGGAGAGGGACAGATGCACAGTTAAATGTGAATATCTAAAAGTTAATGTCCAAGTTATGCTATTCACTATTAGCTTCATGAATGCAGCGTCTCACCGTCTGGTTTCCTATTGAAATGCACTGAATGGTGTAAGTTCCTCTGTTTGCGCAGTTGATATAAACTACACTGGCCAAGGAAAGTTAAGTCTTGTTATTCTGGTCTAAATACTCTTTTAACAACGTACTGAGTGTTAATTGTTGCGAATTAACCTCTCTGGCAATGAAAATTAACTGGAGCCTTACTCATTCAGTATTTTATTGTTAGAAATTTAAAAAGTTTTGAGAAGTTTCATTTCTGTCTCTTTTTCTCCCTCTCCTAATTCAATCTTTCTGTCCCTCCCTTTATTGCTCTCTGTTCTCAATTGGACATTGAATTCACTTAATAATTTTACAATTCCTTCTCGGCCCTTCCACTGTTTATTTTCAAACTCTAAAATCTGATTGATTAAAGAGATATACAGTTGCATGTGCTGATCACTCTGGTCCCAGATACTTTTCCTCACGACGATGTGATCAGCTTGCACTGTCAGCCACTTATCACACAAAACATTTTAAAACCTGTCAGGAAAAGTTATATTTATATTTGTGGGTGTTAGGAATGAGTTTTAGCTTTAATGTTAAATTTAATTTGTATTTCTGTATTTGTGTGTTAAGAAAAGGAGAAATTGAGTTTTAGTTTCACTTTAAAAGGTGCCTGCATTTTCGTGAAGATTTTATGACTCTTGAAGAGGAGTTACAAAAAAAGACAAAGTAGAAAAAAATTGTGCTGTTGCCTAGTAACAGGAGGCCCCACAGGGTAAAAAGTAGCTTCAGTTCAGTTTGAATTCAGTTGAAGTCAGGATTACAGAGAGGCTGGACAGCAGAGGGACAGATAGCAAGTCCCAAACTAAAGTTGAAGCCAGCTGCCAGGAGAAGCTGGACACAGGAGAAGGAACTGCAAAAGCAGGTTCCAGAAGCTGAAGAAGCAAGTCCCCAAATCCAGGGGAGTGGAACAGAAGGGGTCCCAAGAAGACCTTCTAGTCAAAGGAAGAGCAGAGGTCTGAAAAAGGTCTTGTTCTTTGGAAGTAAAGGAAAGGAGCATATAGGAAGACTTCAAGCTTAAAGAGAAGAAAGCTGCAGGATGCAGATTTAAAGCAATATAAGTGTGTGAGAAGCTGGAAGGTCCAAGGGGACAGCAGGGAATGTGCTACGGGCATGTGAAGCAGTGGCGTTCTGTTGGCAAGGCTCAGTCAGTGAGAGAGAATGCGTGGAAGAAAGTTTGAATGCACATGGCCAGCCAGGGGAGAGTTCTGGAGGTGGATCCTTGTGGAAGGTGCCTGAGAGAAGATTCCAGAGTGAGTTCTTTGAGAGTGGAGATTGGAAGCCCTTGTGTGAAAGATGGAGTTCAGTAGTTGGCTCCCTGTGTGACAAGCACCTAGGGGGAGTTGAGAGATCATCTGTTTGAGGTGGCATCTGTCACTTGATTTCAGAGTGTGGTGTGTCTGACCACAGGTTAACCATTGGTTTACATGGACTACGTACTTACTATGAACGTTAGAGTATAAAATAGCTTTTGTAACTTGAGTTATCCTTACAAATCTGTATGTACCATAAAGGTATAGTTGTGGGTGAAGGAGTATTGTAATATAGTTAATATTTTCTTGTTTAATAAATGTTTTATTATTTTGTTAAAAGTTCATCAGCTGACCCCTGTGACTCTGTTCAGTAGCCACTCTCCACATATCTAAACAAAAAAAAAGTTAGGATCTATCAAGCTGGGATGCACCCTGGAATCTGACTTGTCCAGTAGTAACATCAGTTGGGATCATAACAAACCTAAATGTGCAAAGGTCAATCTAACTGATGAGGGATGCCAATAGATCCCCTGCTACAGTAAAATCCGGAACAATTAGGGAAGCCGAGTTTGTATGGCAATCTAATGGGGTGTAGTGAGGGAATTGAGTTTATGTGGTAATCCAGTAGGATATAATGAGAGGAGGTTAATGTACTGATCCAATCTGACAGTTGTGTAAGAAGGTGGTGTATTTTTATTCACTAAACTCTACACAGGAGAACATCTTGTGGCGCAAGATGAGCCAGAAGCTCCTGGTTCAAATCCCACGCCAGGACTTGATGGCCACAGAATGTGTGTTCATAACACGGTTAAAGAGGTGAATTATCAACCTGTAATTCCTTCCACCATGCCAATGGCAGGCAGTAAGAGCAGGACAGTCTCCTGCTTGGTGCAGAGTGCTGTCCCTCAAGCTATGGTCTCTGATTTCAGACTGACCTGTTTCAGGAACAACAAGTGACAGGATACAGACATAAGCATGTGCTTTGTCTGTCTCATGTGTCTCTAGATGGGGGAAAATCTCTAAGTTTAAATCTAAATAGTTGGGATAAAATGATTGCAGCAAAAGTTCTGGATTTCAGGAGCAACAATCAGGCAAATGTGGAAAGAAATAAACCAGATACTTACAGGTTTCCTATGAATTGTGGATGCAAGGAAGAAGAAATAAAGAATAGCTGAAGGTATGTTTATTTCAATGTCAAAATTCAATTATAAAACACTAACATACATAGACACAAGTAGGATCAATGAGCACCATGGCACAGTCACACATGAAAACATATAAAGGGCATCGGAATCCCTCAGATTTCAGCCTCTGTAGTTGCATTTAAATCCCCCCCACCTCTTTCCCAGTCACTCCCATTGTTTAGAATGTTAATACGCCAAGCCCCTTCCCAGTCACTCCCATTATATGGGATTCGAATGGACCAAAGCACCTTCTTATTTATTCCAATTATGTAGAATTCTAATGAACCAAACTCCTCCCCATTCACTCCAATGGACTGAACTACTTCCAATTGCAGCAATTACATATAATTAAATGCAGAACCATTCCTCCACTCAACCCCCTTTGCAAATGTTCTTCATTTAACTTTACAGTACATTTGATACTCACCGGCTAGGGGTTTGGGATGCATGAGCAAGAAGGGTAATTCCACATAAACATCACTGCCAAGGAGAAACAAAACAAGAAAATCACAAACACAAAGTTCCAGGAGGATCTGAATAATACCCGACAGTACAAAGCATGAATGAAGTTCCTTCAATTTTCTCCAACTCCACATTCAATCCCCCTGTCGCCCCGTGACCCTCTTATCCTGTTGGCTTGAGCTGCAATGGTCACAGCATCCCTTAGTACACTGCCAAGCTTTATTCTTTAGGTAAGAGCAACAAGGTTGATCCTACATGTGAAAGGCACGTGGCCAAAATCTACCGACAAGTGAGAAGGTTATGGAGAACCTCAATAAGGAGCAGAATTTATTGCCCCCCTGAGAGTGGGCTGGGAGGCAGGGGGCAGGAAGGTGGGGAGTGGAGAGCCCATCACCCTTCCTAATGCTGCTACTTGTAGCTATTCCTACCAGGAGATCTGCTGTCATGGTGTCAGGCTTTGTTTATGTTTTTTTATTCACTCATGGGGTGTGGGCTTCACTGGATGGGCCAGCATTTACTCTCTATCCCTAGTTTCCCTTGAGAAGGTGGTGGTGAGCTGCCTTCTTGAGCTGCTGAAGTCCATGTGGTGCAGATACACCCACAGTGCTGTTAGGAAGGGAGTTCCAGGATTCTGACCCAGTGACAGTGAAGGAACGGTGATATATTTTCAAGCCTGGATGGTGAGTGACTTGGAGGAGAACTTCCAGGTGGTGGTGTTCCTATCTATCGGCTGCCCTTGTCCTTCTAGATGTCTTGGTTTGGAAGGTGCTGTCTAAGGAGCCTTGGTGAATTCCTGCAGTGCATCTTGTAGATGGTTCACACTGCTGTTACTGTGCGTCGGTGCTGGAGGGAATGAACGTTTGTGGATGTGGTGCCAATCAAGTGGGCTGCTTTGTCCTGGATGGTGTCAAGCTTCTTGAGTGTTGTGGGAGTTGCACTCATCCAGGCAAGTGGGGAGTATTCCATCCCACTCCTGACTTGTAGATGGTGGACAGGCTTTGGGGAGTCAGGAGGCAAGTTACTCACTTCAGGATTCCAAGCCTCTGACCTGCTCTTGTAGCTACAATATTCATATGGCTAGTCCAGTTCAATTTCTGGTCAATGGATGTTGATAGTGGGGGATTCAGTGATGGTAATGCCATTGAACGTTGAGGGGTGATGGTTAGATTCTCTCTTGTTGAAGATGGTCATTGCCTGGCTCTTCTGTGGCGTGAACGTTGCTTGCCACTTGTCAGTCCAAGCCTGGATATTGTCCAGGTCTTGCTGCATTTGGATATGTTTGTCTTGAGCCATTCTTACACATCCACTATAGCTCGCCTGCAACTGCATTGTTATGGTCGTCATCCCACTATGCCTTGGTTGACCCCTCTTTCTGCTGCCCTCCACTTTGACCTCTAGAAGATGTCTGTAGTTTTTCAGCTCTGATCAAATGGCCAAAATACTGACATTTTCTTTTCTGGATATCACTTTTTAGAGGTCTTTTCATTCTATTTCAAGTACCTCTTCATTGGTCTTATTGTCTGTATATGGAATTTTTAGCATACATTTCAGCAACCAGATTTCAAAGGTCTCTATTTCCTTCCACAGATCTTGGTCCAGGTTTCTGAGACATACAGGAAAGTAGATAGACTGTAGCATCTTATGAGGTTTTCCTTGTTACAAGCTTCAGTTTTCTTGTTGTTGTGACATCCTTCATCTTCACAAAATTACTTCTGGCGAATTCTATTCTTCTTCTAACGTCTGAATCGTATCTACCATCTTTTTTGTCCTAAATAGACAAACTTATCTACTTGTTCCAGTGTGACACCATCCACTTCAATCTTCACTCTAGTTTCTTCTAATGTATTCTTTCTAATTACCATTGTTTTGTCTTTTTGGTGTTTGTACTCAATCCATATTAGAAACTTCTAGATTTTACATGATCCATGATACTTTGTAGGGCACCTTCTGATTCTGTGAGTAGCACTGTGTCATCAGCATACCGCAAGTTTGTTATGTTTTTGCCTTCAATTACTACCCCTAGAAGCACATCTAATTCTCTGAATGTTTGTTCTGTGTACAGATCCAAACTTTTGGAAACAGTACACAGCTGTGTCGTGCTCCACTCTTCAACTGAAACATCCAATTTTCTCTCTTCTGGCCTGATGCTCACTATTTGGTCTCAATACAGGCTCTGAGTAAATCTCACATCTTTGCTGTCAATGTTACATTTCAGCAACACATCTATTCACTTTTGGTGATAAACACAATTGAAAGCTCATTCATAGTCTATGAAGTATGTTTGTTCTTGTTTATTTCCAGATATTTCTGAAGATTGTTCTCAGTTTAAATATGGCAGGGCCGATGTCACTGCGCGTCATGTAGACTCAGCTGCGCGCCCACCGAACTGTCAAAAGCCTGTTAAGGCCATTAATTAACTAATTAAGGCTATTGAGAAAGCTGCCCGTCCAACCTTAAGGTTAGCGGGCAGGCGAAGAGCCCAGGCGGACTTCACATTTTTCATGGAACCTCATCCATGGGTAGGATGAGGTTTCATGAAAGGTTTATAAATTAAATAAATTTTTTCATTAAAGTTCGTTGACATGTCCCAGCTCATGTGACACTCTCTTAAATTTTTTCTTCATTAAAAGTTTTAAAACTTAAAATTGATCTTCCGACTCAGGCCCCCCCACCCCCACCCCACCCCCCCCCAGCACGTACAGGGAGCGCTCAGCGCTTCTAGGCACGCGTCACGCTGAGTGGGCCTTAATTGGCCCGCCCACATAAAATGGCGGTGCGGACCCGATCGCCCACCTGCCCCCATACAACACCCTGACGGGGGAAAATTCTCTCCCAGGTCTAAATCCAGACTGTGTTTCACCAATTTCTGCTTCAAATATGTTCTTATTTCTTTCTTTTATGATTTTCAAGATTACTTAAGCTCTAAAATGATCTAATGGTGGCAAACACTTTATTAAGCAACCAAAAAGAAGACACTTGAAGAAGTCCAGGTGATGTGTATAAAAAATCAAATAGATTGTGCGATGGTGAAATAATGTTTTAGAAACAGTATGAAGAACATTCACACTTATCCCGGCATGAATATAAATTCAGATCATTGTCTTTGATCATTGATGAAATTGAAAATATTAAAAAAAGAAAAAGATGTGCGACCATTTACACCTTGACGTGTTATAGGATGAGAACATCAGAGAGTCATTCACTCTTAACATGAAAAACAAGTATTAATGTCTCAGGACTGAGGAATCAGACTGTTTGAAAATAGAGATAGTTTTTTTTTATTCATTCATGGGATGTGGGTGTCGCTGACTAGACCAGCATTTATTGCCCATCACTAATTGCCCTTGTACAGAGGGCATTTAAGTGTCATCCACATTGCTGTGGGCCTGGATGGAGCTTAAGTAAGCTATACTTGTATTTGTGGGTGTTAGGAATGAGTTTTAGCTTTAAAGTTTAAGTTTGATTTGTATTTCTGTATCTTTGTGTTAAGAAAGGTCAAATGGAGTTTTAGTTTCACTTTAAAAGGCTGCTTGCATTTTAATGAGGTGTTTTATGACCCCTACAAAGTGAAGGTAAACATACAACGGTGGGACAACAGTGCTGTTGCCTAGCAATGAGGCGGGGGGTGGGCAGGGGGTGGGGCGGGGGGAGGTGGGGGGAAATAGGCAGATTCCTCCCACAGACATACACGCAGAACCAAAAGAAATAGCAGTTTTAAGTTCAGTTGAAGCAAGGACCCAAAGGGGCTGGACACTGGGAGAGGGAACTGCAGATTTCCCAAAAGAACAAAAAGGTCCCAAGCGAAGAAAAACCCCAAACATCCAGGAGGGAGGAAGAGGGAAAAGTCCAAAGGAGACCTTGTAGTCAAAGGAAGGACAGAGACCTGGGAAAAGGTCCTGTTGTGCGAAGTTAAGAGTGAAGGGCAGAGAGAAAGGCTCCAAGCTTCAGATTTAAAGTGAGAACAGCTTGCAAGAGGCAAGAAGGTTCAAAGAGACAACTGAAGGTCTGTAACTCTTTGCTATGGGCATGTGAAACAGTTGTGTACTGTTGATGGCTGAGTTGGTAAGAGAGACAGTGCATGGAAGGCAGCTTGAATGCATGTGGTCACCCAGGGAAGAGGAACATCAGAAGGAGAATTCAAAACCATGGAGGTGAACCCTTGTGGAAGGCATCTGAGAGAAAGCCTTGGTTTGGAAGAAGATTCCAAGGTGAGGTCCTGGAGAGTGGAGATTGGAATCCCCTGTGTGAAGGACAGAGTGCAGTGAGACTGGTTGGCTCACAGTATGACAAGTGTCTGTGGGGAGTTGAGGAGAGATCCATAGCATCCGGTTGAGGTGGCATCTGTCACTTGGTTTCAGAGTGTGGTGTGTCTGACCACAGGGTTCCATAGGTTTACATGGGCTGAGTACTTTCTGTGTACATTAGAGTATATGATAGCTTTTGTGACTTGTCTATCCTACAAATCTGTATATATCTATAAAGGTATAGACGGTGAAGGAGTATTGTAATATAATTCACCTTTTCTTGCAGAATAAATGTTTTATTCTTTAGTAAAAAAACTCATCAGTTGACTCCTGTGCCTCTGTTCAGTAACTACTCTCCATGTATCTACACAAATAAGTAAACGTTAGGATCTGTCAAGCTGGGTTCTTCTCTGGGATCAGACTTGTCCAGTGGTAACCTCAGCTGGGATCATAACAAACAAGGAGAGGTCTAAGAACCAGGAATAAAAAGCAAATGGAGAAACATGAAAGAGAGAACAAACATGCTGCAAAAGAAATATTGCCAAATGGAAAAGGAAAAGAGACAAGGAATGGATGACAGATAAGATACTAGCAGTGATGATAGAATGGGGAAAGAAAAGAAACATACCTAATAATGATGCAACTGGAAAGAAAATAAAGAATGCCTGAAGGCAGGCTAAAGAAAAATAGTATAATGAGATGTGCGATGAAATATTGGAGCTGAAAAGAAATCACAAAATGAGAGTTCTGCACCAGAAGGTGAAATCTTTGCCAGATCTAGAGAGGGATGCCAATAGATAGTGCATAAAAGACAAAGATGGTAAAATATCGTTTGAAAACGATGCAGTAGCAAAAGGATGGACAGAATACCTAAGTGAATTGTACAATGATCCAAGTTGAGGCAGTCCTCAAGGCACAGAGTTAAACAAAGGATCAAACAATATGATATCAGAGGTAAAGAATGCTTTGAATTTGATGAGTACAGGAAAATCTCCAGGCATAGATGAAGTAATAACAGAACATCTAAAAGCTCTTGGGGAAAGAGAATTAGAGGTGATAACAGAAATTTGTGATCAAACATATATCAAAGGATACATTCTAAGTGACTTGGGACATGCGTTATTCATCGCCTATCCAACTTGCCCAATTAAGCCTTCCCATGCCTAGCCAATTGAGGTCCTTGAGTGACCAATTATTCTACCAGTGACGTGGGGGGACCAATGCCATGTGGGGAGATTGCCAGGCTTACCCTGGTGGCCTCCCTGTGACCTGGTCAGGTCCCTCCTGCTCTGGAGGAACCCACCAGCGGCAATGACTACCCCAGAGGGAAGGTCCCCCGCTCCCCCTCCACCTCTTTAAACTGATCATCCCTTCTCCCCTTGGTGGGGCCAGTCAAGCAGGCCCTAGTGAGCCCCCTCACTAACCATGTTCTTGGGATCCATGACTGCTCTCCCTCCTGGGGACTGCTGCAGTACCAGCAATGGCCGTCACTCCCAGTAGCACTGCTGGTACTAAAGAGCCACCAACCTCTAAATGGCCAGCAGCTCTTGGAGGCAGGACACCCTTAAACCCTGGGAACCCGGACGCTAACCAAGTAAGCACCTGATTGGCTTTCAATCACACCAGGGTGCTTGGGAATGGCCTGGGCGGGTTGCCATTGGCTCTCCAGCTGGTGGACGAGCCCCCTGCTGCGACCATTAAATCTAGCCCAAAGAGTGCAAAATATTAAGTGGGATAAATAAATTAAACCTTATATCACTTCTACAGAAGTAAGGAAAATTGAAGCAAAGAAATACGTTTTAAGTAGTTAAAAAGTAAATTTTAAATATACATTTTACAAGGGGAAACTTCTTTACTCAACAAGTGAGAATTGTTTGCGATGATCTACGAAGCAGGGAAGCAATAGTAAAAGCATCTCCCAGGTGTGAAAGATGCTTAAATATGAGGTCAATGGGATACAAGTTAAATACATTCTTGGGTAGAAATTGGTTTATATGCATTTCCGGGCATAGAATGGGCTTAGAGCTCGCACCAGATCACTGGATGCAACTAAAGGCCCCAAAATTGTTTTGCTATCTTATTTAAATAAAAATAGGCGGACTGACAGCGCTACTCACACTGTTCAGGCAGTTCACCTATTGATAGAATAGATGTTACATATTGCTGGCACCATTTAAAGGCAATCTGCACTTTAGCTTCGAGCAAGAGTGACTGAAGATTATGGACAATGGCAGGCACAGGAGAAACTGTAAGAGCCACCCAATTTGCTATTGCTGGGTTGGAGTAAGGATGGAGGAGGTCAACAGGACGAGGGGTATCTGCTATTTATCAGGAAGCAGGGAGATATCAAGGAAAGCTGCTCGCCAGAGGTGGGAGAGCAGCTCAGTGCCTGTGCTGTGAGCTGTACTAAAGGACTTCATCCTAGTTGTGCTGACATCAATGGACACCAGTTTTCTCAATCTTGTTGCTGCAAGACACTCATTCTATTGGCAGTATGCATCTGTGCCCCAATTCCTGAGAGGAATCATGAGCCAGTTGGTGAGGGAATATCCCTTATCCCCGAGCAGCCAGCATACATTCATTGTTCTAGATGAAACAGGAGGGCAACTGTGGATTGGTACAGTCCAAAAGTGTCATGGCTAGTACTGATATATCAGACACAGGCCTGAGTGACTTTTCCCTGTCAACATTGAACAAATGGAAAGCTCTCTATCTTGTTGCGAGACAGTGCTGGGTCATGATGTGAAGCAGTTCTTGCCCATCTTGTTCTACAATGCTGTGCCAGTGTAGCTCAGTCTGGGCACTAGCAAGGTTCTGGTATTTCCCTACAATGCTGTGTCAGTGTGGTGCATTCCAAGTCCAATCTTTCTTTTCTTTCCTGAAACTCCATGATTCATGCTCAGATATTATCCCACAGTAAGTGAGAGTACTGCAGTAACTCTTTATGAGTCAGCCTAGGTCACGAGTGCCAAAAGGCTATTCAGCTGTGGGGAGCATCATAATCTAGTCCTCCCCTGATGTCCACACATGTTTTTTTGTGCAGGACAGTCACTTTTGAGTGCTCATCAGTGAGGGCCCTGAAGGCTGTGGGAATTCAACACAGACCAGAAATCCAACTTGAAGCTATCTAGTCTGTATGATGTTGACCTACTCTGGGTTGTGCTTCTAGCCCCATAGGATGATTTTTATAATGGGCACCATGCCAACTTTACACTCAGTGGTAAGTTGAAAATCAAACTCTGATTCTGATCTTCAGAAAGCCCTCAATGAGGTAAGTGATTAATCTGATATTTGAATAATTTAATATAAAAGCTTACCTGAACAAAACATCTCCCAGCATCCTGAAAGGTAAACAATGAGAATTTAATCAACAAGAAAATGGCAATCATGACATTTCTAAATGTCCAGTGAAAAGTGTTCTTAAGGGTGTCTTCCATTGGTGACTGGTGGTTGTGTGCAAGCACACTGACCTTTCAGTCCTGGGTACTGAGGTCAAATCTAACCCAAAGATTGTGATTTAGCATTTTCTTAATAGTGGGACCCCTGGGGGGAAGGAGCTATTGCAGGAGTCATACGCAAGCAGAGGTAAGGCAGACAAGCAATCAATCAAAGCCTTGCAGACTGTGCTTAGAGCTGGGACCTATCTATTGTGGGCAAAGCTGTTGCCAATTTTCTCCCTTCTGTGATCCAGATGGATGGATCTATGCTGTTTTATGGTGCCACAAGTGCTGATCACCCTCCAGAGGCTTGACCAATTGAAGCCCATCCTGCAGAATGAACCTAGACAGCAAGTGCTGGCAGTGCTGCAGAGAGAGCATCACTACCTGACTCATCAATCCACACAATCATGCTTTTCTGTCACTAGGACCAGGTAGTAATCAATAATCCGATTCTGCGTTCTTGCCTCCTGTCTGGGGTAATTGAAACAGAGCTAGTGCTGTCCTGGGTGAGGTCAGTTCCATGCTGGTGAGGCACTGGGAGAGAGTTCCTCCTTTATAAAGTACTTCCCTTCACCCTCAGTCACTGGTTCTTCCTGGCCTGCTCCACATCACACACCATTTCTCACCGAATAGGGTAGGGACATTAAGCAACACAGGATAACTCCGCCTCTCTCTCCCTGCTTATGGCAGTGCCAACCCACTGTCCAGTGCTTTGCCCAGTACAGCTCAGCTGAGATCGTAACTTGACCCACAGCTGTAAACCTTTGCCCCAAACTTCGGATCTCCAACATTTTATTCTGCCACATTGCTCTTCCAGCTCATACCCCAAAGTTAGCAGGCTTGAGCATTTGCCTAGCAGGAAAGCCATCAAATGAGAAATTTCTTCATGGGTTGTATGTCCCGAGGAACAGTACAAGGAAATTATGGTAAAATCTGTGTTAAGTACAAAAATCAGTCTCTCCAAAATTGCTGTTTAGCTTCAGCCTGCAAGAAATATAGAGACATAGAAACTAGGAGCAGGAGTAGGCCATTCAGCCCTTCGAGCCTGCTCCACCATTCATTATGATCAGGGCTGATCATCCAACTCAATAGCCTGCTCCCGCTTTCTCCCCATACCCTTTCATCCCTTTCGCCCCAAGAGCTATATTTAACTCCTTCTTGAAAACATACAATGTTTTAGTCTCAACTACTTTCTGTGGTAACGAATTCCACAGGCTCACCACTCTCTGGGAGAATAAATTTCTCCTCATCTCAGTCCTAAATGGTCTAACCCATATCCTCAGACTGTGACCCCTGGTTCTGGACTCCCCCACCATCGGGAACATCCTTCCTGCATCTACCCTGTCTAGTCTTGTTAGAATTTTATAGGCTTCTATGAGATTCCCCCCTCATTCTTCTGAACTCCAGCGAATATAATCCTAATCGACTCAATCTCTCCTCATATGTCAGTCCCACCATCCCAGGAATCAGTCGGGTAAACTTTCGCTGCACTCCCTCTATAGCAAGTACATCCTTCCTCAGATAAGGAGACCAAAACTGCACACAATATTCCAGGTGTGGTCTCACCAAGGCCCTGTACAATTGCAGCAAGACATCCCTGTTCCTGTACGAGAATCCTCTGGCTATGAAGGCCAACATACCATTTGCCTTCTTTACCACCTGCTGCACCTGCATGCTTACCTTCAGCGACTGGTGTACAAGGACACCCAGGTCTCGTTGCACATTCCTCTCTCAATTTATAGCCATTCAGATAATAATCTGCCTTCCTGTTTTTGCTACCAAAGTGGATAACCTCACATTTATCCACATTATACTGCATCTGCCATGCATTTGCCCACTCGCCCAGCTTGTCCAAATCACACTGAAGCATCTCTGCATCCTCCTCACCCTCCCATTGTGAATAACTGGGGTCCCAGCACCGATCCCTACGGTACCCCACTAGTCACTGCCTGCCATTCGGAAAAAGACCCATTTATTCCTACTCTTTGTTTCCTGTCTGCCAACCAGTTTTCTATCCATCTCAATACGCTACCCCCATGTGCTTTAATTTTACACACTAATCTCTTATGTAGGACTTTGTCAAAAGCCTTCTGAAAGTCCAAATAAACCACATCCACTGGCTCCCCCACATGAACTCTACTAGTTACATTCTCGAAAAATTCCAGTAGATTTGTCAAGCTTGATTTCCCTTTCATAAATCCATGCTGACTCTGTCCAATTCTGCCACTGTTTTCCACGTGCTCAGCTGTTAAATTTTTATAATGGACTCTACAATTTTCCCCACTACTGTTTTCTCTCTGCCTCCCTTTTTAAATAGTGGGGTTACATTAGCTACCCTCCAATCTGTAGGAACTGTTCCAGAGTCTAGAATCTCGGAAGATGACCACCGATGCATCCACTATTTCTAGGGCCACTTCCTTAAGTATTCTGGAATGTAGATTATCAGGCCCGGAGGATTTATTGGCCTTCAATCCCATCAATTTCCCCAACACCATTTCCCTACTAATACTGATTTCTTTCAGTTCCTCCCTCTCACTAAACCCTGTGTTCCCCAAATTATGTTGCTGGAGGAGGGAGCACTAAGAGTTTGTTCCTTCAGGAAGGCTGAAAGCAGCACAGTATAATCCGACAACCCTTGAAGCTGTGTCATCTCTCGACAGTGAGAGTGAAATTGACCCCCATCAATGACCCTAAACAGCCTCATACCAAATTATTGTACAGTTTTGCAGTGAGCTCCTGACTCGCAATGAGCTCATTCTATTCGACTGATGTGGACCAATTTTACCTCCAGTGTGTAGAAGTCTTGTACAAAAACAAAAATAACTGGAAAAACTCAGCAGATCTGACAGCATCTGCGGAGAGGAATACAGTTAATGTTTCAACTCGAAACGTTAACTGCATTCCTCTCTGCAGATGTTGTCAGACTTGCTGAGTTTTTCCAGCTATTTTTGTTTTTGTTTCAGATTTCCAGCATCCGCAGTATTTTGCTTTTAGCTTAGTGTAGAAGTCTTGTGTTCATTTGACATTGTAATACATTTCAATCCCTTTCAAACAAAATAAGATATTTGGGTTTTAACTCAATTGCAGTCATGAGTTGCCTGGAGTTCTTTGTAACAGGGAAGCCATGTTGGTCAGTCACTGGGGAAGAGATCTCAGAGAATAAGGAAGAGAAATTCTGTGTGACACTTACCCAGATACAACCAGCTTCACCCTTACTTTATAGGAGACGAGAATTCCCCAAACTTCATGATCTATTCCTTCTTTTAAGCTGGAAACACAAAATGGCAGTGTTAGTTCCTCTGAGGAAGACAGACATTAGAAAAAAACATTTACAGAAAGAGGAAAAAGCCTCTACAGGTTCAATAATTTAACCCTTTTTTAACCATGGGGTAATTGGTTGCCTTTCCTCCACACACCTGTTTCAAAAACCAGGGCTTTGTAATAAGAATTTAATAGAGCTAAGAGCACTGAGGATGAAAACTAGCTCTCATGTCCTTCAGTCCCTTCCCACTTCATCAACATATTCACAGGTAAATTCATCAATCACTGGCTCCCAGTATTTCATAGGGCCTTAAGGGAACAGGAGTCTGAGTTAGGGTTGCAACACAATTATTGTAATTCTCTGCCCTGCACTTCCTTCAAGTCAGCTGGATTCTGAGATAGCTGAATTTGCTGTCTATTAGTCTCCTCCACTTCAATACCCTTTCCTGATCATTTATTTCACAATTACATAACCTTTATAATATTTTGATTTTAAAATAAAATGTCCCTGACTTCTCTGCCTATTCCTGGACTTCCTTATTTTTAACTTGTATTCCTTTGGATTTGAACCCCTCATCACGGGGGACAATCTGCCTAAATTAGCTTTGTAGATTCCCTTCATAATCTTGAAAACTTCAATCAGATCAACTCGGCACCTCCTCCTCTCAGATTTAAAAGCTTGATGTACTCCAACACTGTTGGTTGAGTTCATCCTCAGCCAACCATTGCACTGCCTGCCTAAATCACACCAAGAAAGTGGCAGAGAATGGGTTGAAAATGTACCCACAGTGCCAGTATTGCAGCACTACTGGGCTTCCAACTAGTTGGGTTGCTGTGAGGATCTGTTGAGAAGAGTAAGGCTTTCACAATGGGAGCGGGGGGGGGAGGAAATCTCAGAGTCACCTTAGATAACAAGCATGCATGGTCTCCATGCATGAGAGACAAGGGTGAAAATCTAAGGACAGGTCACTTTCCAACACCATCCCTTAACTGCAGTCAGAGCATGAAATTTGTCATCAAATTTAAAGAGGTTCAGAAAGCCTTACAAGGGGGTCAATCGCTTTCATATTACAATTAGAGGTAGGTTTCTGCATTTTGGACACCTGGAATTCTTCAAAAGTATTCTATAAAGGAAGTTCCAATGTTGTTTTGGCCATACAACACTGTTAACAGAAATAAATCAAGTAGGCAGTGCCTCATACTGACCACAGCCATCATCTGCAGTTTTGGCAAATGCTTAGTATGCCAACAAACACAGAAGTGACCCTCATCAGGTCAGATATTTCCCACTAATATTCATATTACAGCTGAATAGGGTTTCTGTAATGAGTGCACCCTGTGTCAAGGCAAACTATACAATGGGGGCTTCAAACTGGTGATAAAAACAAAAAACTACTGCGGATGCTGGAAATCCAAAACAAAAACAGAATTACCTGGAAAAACTCAGCAGGTCTGGCAGCATCGGTGGACCTGCTGAGTTTTTCCAGGTAATTCTGTTTTTGCTTCAAACTGGTGTTGGGCTCCTTATTTGCATATGCAAAAGACCAAAGGTCTGCTGTTTCAGTCATGGGCAATGCATCTGATTCTTTTAGCCTTTACCAATATGGTTAGTCCCACACTTAGAGCCAGAAATGTGCATATGCTCCCTGCCTACTATACTGATGCCTTATAGTGGGCCTATTAGTGGCCAAAAATGGCTGCATCACAACCCAATTTAGAAACTAGTGCCAGGGCATGGGTTGGCATTAAGTTGGTATACAGCTATAAGGGGCCATGGGGATGGGTGGATCATGAGTTGGGGGCTAAGTTGGTATAGGGGCTATACAGGGCCATGGGGGTGGGTGGTGTTCATGGGTTGGCATGGAGGATGTGATGGGCCATTGGGTGTGGGTGGGTGGCATGGGTTGACATGTATGGACATGGGGAGTGGGTGAGTGGTGATGGAGTGTGAGGGGTGAGAGCTAGAGGGCCTAATTTTTAAAAAAACAACCAGGACAAAGACCCATGGAACAGAGGCAGCTGTTTTAAACAGCATGCTTTGACACTTGGCAGCCCCTGTGGCCACCTTCGATCTGCAACCGGGAGCGGCAGTCTTGACTCTGTCAAATATCCAACCCCCAGGATGAAGATCCCGCCATTCAGGGCACTCTTATCCCTGAGGTGGATGCAGTGAGCAGGAAATATCCTGACTCGACCTACCAGCCATGGGAGCAAAGATTTGGGCTGCAGGAGGACTACTTTTAGCTTGGAGGATGAACACAATACTAACTGGTTGGGCAATCAGCCTGTTTTTGTGTTGTAATTTCTACCTAATTGTAGTTGCAACTAAACATCAACACAAATATCACTGTAGATATACATAAACAGCACAATAGAGTATGTACACAAATATCAACACTACATATACATGAATATCACAACTTGCATGTAAATAAATGTTGCAATTTGTACATGCATCACTGAAATTCTTTGAACACACTGAAGTCCCCACCCCAAAACATAATCTCATGAGTGAGGACTCTATTGTGTGCAACTCCGTTTTGCACTCTCAGAAATCTTTCTCCACCATTAGTGTAATGCTACACATGATTTGGATAAATTAATGGTGTTAAAGGGGGCTGAAAATTGTTGCTGATGACTAAATGAGGTGGTGTTCACTGCACATACCTGAATCCCAACACAAACACAGGGAACATTTTACATGCAAGAGATGGATCTTCAAAAGAAAATGTTGTCCCGTGAGTTACTCATTGCACTATAAAGCTTGCTCCATCTTACATAGTGGTAGAAGCCAAGTTGGTGTCCGCATGTCTGATTTTGCCATCCAGTGCCACACCATGCTTCTCACTGTTATTAGCAATTATAGGATAGAGTGTGTAGTCCTTCTTTAGAGTGGAACCTGGAGCCACCTGTTCACTGATTAAGAATCAACACAAGTGAAATACAAATGAATACAAACTCCAAACACATATTGTACATACTGCAACCCCATTCCCCTCCCCCAACCCCAATCAAGTCCTAGAGCTACCATATACTGTCCATAACCACCCAAATATACTCCATAAACATTGATAATAAACCATTTAAGCACTACAAGTATAACCTGTAAACATGTTAAATGTGACTCAGAAGCACTTCAAATACATGCTGTAAATAAATCCAAATACTTCCCATAAACATAAACAGCCCGACTGGGAGTTTCTGCACTAGGTGGAACTGACTGAAATAGTGCAAAGGATCAGGGAATTTAAAGCATAAGTGAAATATGCCCATAATTGTTTTCATATTTTACATTGGTTCAAAAGTCAATTCATCCAAAGCAGTCCCTGTCCACAAAAGTGGCCATGCCCCCTGGATGGCATGGCTTGCTTCTGTTGATTGGGCCCATTCAGAGCATTCACCATCTTGCAGCCAGAATTTCAGGTGCACAGGCACCCATGATCACTTTGATCTGTTGTTGATGAGCTGCAGTGACCAGCAGTCAGATCTGTTTCACATACTGATGCTACAATTACTTTAAATTAATTTGTAACCAACAGTTAATTGAAACCACAAATGGACCTGTTTCTTCCTCTCCTAATGGGAACAAGCAGTAAATATTGGGAAATAAGAGTACTGGTCTGAACTGGTGTTCCATTTTAAGGTATACAAGACCAATTGCAGCAATTACTTGAACAGATTTTCAGTTTTAATTAGTTCAATTCTGTAATCTGGAAGCCCCTTTGGCCAATTTTTAAAAATATTTGTTCATGGGATGTGGGCATTGCTGGCTCGGCCAGCATTTATTGCTCATCGCTAATTGCCCTTGTTCAGAGGGCAGTTAAGAGTTAACCATATTGCTGTGGGTCTGGAGTCACATGTAGGCCAGACCAGGTAAGGACGGCAGATTTCCTTCCCTAAAGGGCATTAGTGAGCCAGGTGGGTTTTTACAACAATTGACAACGGTTTCATGGTCATCATTAGACTTTTAATTCCAGATTTTTATTGAATTCAAATTCCACCATCTGCTGTGGTGGGATTCAGAGCCTGGGTCCCCAGAGCATTACCCTGGGTCTCTGGAATACCGGTCCAGTGACAACACCACTATGCCAATGCCTCCCCAATCAATAAGCAATTGCGACCGATAACACTGCTTGATTGTACTGTTTTGGGGAGATTTTTGCTTTGGGCTTATTTTAAGTGAAAACTTAGGCATAACTTCACCTCTGCAACACTGGCATAGTGTCCAGTGTATTCTGGGCATGTTTTCCCAATTGCACCCCGAGCTGAAACTCCTGGTCCTTACATTTTGATCACAATGACACTCAAGGACTAAAGGCACTAGTTTGGGAAGAGCAAACATTGGAACCAAAGGTTGTGGAGATGGTATCATAACAGGATTTGGACCAAGATTGGGTTGTATGTCCAACAACCTAAGGGTCATAAAACATTCAACAAAGGTAAAACTCAACTAGAATTAAGTAGCACTGCACGTTCCGCTCAGAATGTGGTCTTAAGATGAATGTTCCAAAACAGTAATAAACAAAGTTAATGGTCAGACATTTTATTGTCTCTAGCTTTTCAAATCTGTTATTATTAAGAGTAAGAATTATATTCAACACTGTTGACCTATTGCAGGCCAGAGGCCAACAGGTTACACAGAAATGCAAACACATTGCTCTTCAAGATGTGTGCATTTATTTTCTTTGTGTCTGGGCCGTTAAACTGCTGAGAACTGGACTGGGACGTACAAATTCTTCACCGGTTGCTTTTATCGAAGAAAGAAAAGGTCACATACTGAGCAAACATTCCTTGTCTCGCTTGTACAACTTGCTACTAGGAAGCTGTACCAAAATAGGGTTCTGAACTGGACTGAGTGTTTCACTTACTCCACTTCTTCTTGAGCCACTGTCTGGCTGTATGTGTCATGCGAGAACAGCACCACTGACGTAAGCTGATCAGCTGAGGGCAAAGACAATACAGTTGAGAATCTGTGAACAGTTCAAAGATACACCATCATGTTCATGGGGACAAAAACAGTTCACTGTATGAAGAAAGAAAGAGTTTGCATTTATCTAGCATCATCGCAGCCACAGGATGTCCCAAAGCATTTTAAAGTCCATGAAGTACTTTTGAAGTTGTTGTAATGGAGAAAACACAACAGACAATTTGTGCAAAGCAAGGTCCCATATGACCTTGACATGACCTGCCTTTTGGCATCTATTTTAATTAATTAATTGAGAAGGGAGCGTCTTGGCAGCATTTATGAACTTATGGATGGAATTTTTTGTGCCCACTGGCGTTATGGTAGGCATGAGTGGGCAACATGGCGGGAAGTCTAAAAATCGGTTTCACAACATCATGAAACCAGTTTCCAATTGTCTGCTCCACCTGTCAATGGCAGGCTATGGATTTTGACCATAGCTGCACTTCAGGAACTTCATTGTAATACATCTGCATATCATTATAAGCTCAGCTCGCCAGAATCATCCCCTCAAGTTGGATCATCCGAGTACGTCAGCATGGTTGCATGCCGGTGTGTTTCACAACAGCATTTATAAGGCGTGCACCTGGCAGGCTGCACTTCGAGGGGAACTCGGAGGTGAGTGCACAGCAACATTGCACAGGGCTCGCGAGGGTCGCCTGTGGACCTCAAGATTGAGGCACTGCGCATTCAAGCGAGGGCACAGGCAAGTCGCTTTTTCCTGGCTGGCTGGCAATGCAGCGCCGGGGCAAGGGCTGCACTGCGTTTGAGCTGAATTGAGGGGGTGGCAAAGGCTGCACTGTGGTTGATGGTAGTGCACAAACATTTGTGGGAAGGGGGGAGGAGGGAAGCATTAGGAAGCCACGCATTAGGAAAACCTTGTATAAAGTGACCATTCCTCTGCAGCTGAGACAGTTCAGGTGCCGCCACATTGACATGCTTGGAGTCGGGCCTCTAGCTTATCTGCCCACTCAAGCAACGCAGAGGCCTGAAAGTGCCATTAAATGCTCCAGAGCTTTTCATCCCTCGGGCACAGACAACAAACTAATGAGCATTTTAGTGGACTGCAGAACAATTGGATGACTGGGCACGTTGTTCGATCTCCATGCGAAAGCTGGCTGTGGGGTAGTCACTGATGGAGGTGCTCACAGCCCCTTGCAATGTCAGCATCCTGGTTTGGACCAGTCTGCCCCATGGTTCAAGCTAACAGTGCAGCCTTGCAGTGCGGTTTAGGAGAATGCTTGCGCCTGAGCTGAGAGCATTGCATGCAGTCCAATGGGCAAAGCTGCCGCCAGTCGTTAAGATGGAGAGGAGTGGAGGACGGTTAGGTTTCGGGCAGCCATGCAATGCACTAAACTCTGGCCAACCAAGTGGTGGCTAGCACTCCCTTGGATGCTTTAAAGGTCTTCAGACTTAAAAAAGGAGAGGTTTTTTTTATTCATTCACAGGACGTGATCTTCATTGGCTGGGCCAGCAATTATTGCCCATCCCTAATTGCCCTTGAGAAGGTGGTGGTGAGCTGCCTTCTTGAACCACTGCAGTCCATGTGGTGTAGATACACCCACTGTGCTGTTAGGAAGGGAGTTCCAGGATTTTGACCCAGTGACAGTGAAGGGACGGTGATATATTTCCAAGTCAGGATGGTGAGTGACTTAGAGGGGAACTTCCAGGTGGTGGAGTTCTCATGTATCTGCTGCCCTTGTCCTTCTGGATGGTAGTGGTCGTGGATTTGGAAGGTGCTGTCTAAGGATCCAGAGTGAATTCCTGCAGTGCATCTTGTAGATGGTACACACTGATGCTACTGTGCATCGCTGACGAAGGGAGTGAATGTTTGTGGATGTGATGCCAGTCAAGCAGGCTGCTTTGTCCTGGACGGTGTCAAGCTTCTTGAGTGTTGTGGGAGCTGCATTTATCCAGGCAAGTGGGGAGTATTACATCACACTCCTGACTTGTGCCTTGTAGATGGTGGACTGGCTTTGGGGAGTCAGGAGGTGAGTTACTCATTGCAGGGTTCCTAGCCTCTGACCTGCTCTTGTAGCCACAGTATTTATATGGCTAGTCCAGTTGAATTTCTGGTTAATGGTAACCCCCAGGTTGTTGATAGTGGGGAGATTCAGTGATGGTAATGCCACTGAACATCAAGGGGCGATGATTAGATACTCTCTTGTTGGAGATGGTCATTGCCTGGCACTTGTATGGCGCGAATGTTACTTGCCACTGGTCAGCCCAAGTCTGGATATTGTCCAGGTCTTGCTGCATTTGGACATGGACTGTTTCAGTATATGAGGAGTCTTAAATGGTGCTGAACATTGTGCAATCACCAGCGAACATCACCACTTCTGACTTTACAATGGGAAGAAGGTCATTGATGAAGTAGTTGAAGATGGTTGGGCCAAAGTCACTACCATGAGGAACTCCTGCAGTGATGTCCTGGAGCTGAGATGATTGACTCCAACAACCACAGCCATCTTCCTTTGTGCTAGGTATGACTCCAACCAGCTGAGAGTTTTCCTCCTGATTCCCATTGACTCCAGTTTTGCTAGGGCTCCTTGATGCCACACTCGGGCAACTGGGGCCTTGGTGTCAAGGGCAGTCACTCTTACCTCATCTCGGGAGTTCAGCTGTTTTGTCCATGTTTGAACCAAGGCTGTAATAAGGTCAGGAGCTGAGGGGCCCTGGTGGAACCCAAAATGGGTGTCAGTGAGCAGGTTATTGCTAAGCAAGTGCCACTTGATAGCACTGTTGATGACTCCATTACTTTACTGATGATCGAGAGTAGACAGATGAGGCGGTAATTGGCCAGGATAGATTTGTCCTGCTTTTTGTGTACAGGACAAACCTGGGCAATTTTCCACCTTGCCAAGGACATGCCAGCGTTGTGGCTTCTGGAGCAGCTTGGCTCGGGGCGCGGCAAGTTCTGGAGCACAAGTCTTCAGTACTATTGCCGGAATATTGTCAGGGCCCATAGTCTTTGCACTGTCCAGTGCCTTCAGCCATTTCTTGATGTCATGTGAAGTGAACTGAATTGGCTGAAGACTGGCATCTGTGATGCTGAGACCTCTGGAGGAGGCTGAGATGAATCATCCACTCGGCACTTCTGATCGAAGATTGTAGCAAATACTTCAGCCTTATCTTTTGCATTGGTGTGCTGGGCTCCCCCATCATTGGGGATGGGAATATTTGTGGAGCCTCCTCCCCCAGTGAGTTGTTTAATTGTCTACTACCATTCACAACTGGGTGTGGCAGGGCTGCAGAGCTTAGATCTGATCCGTTAGTTGTGGGATCGCTTAGCTCTGTCTATCATTTGCTGCTTATGCTGTTTGGCACGCAAGTAGTCCTGTGTTATAGCTTCACCAGGTTGACACCTCATTTTTAGGTATGCCTGGTGCTGCTCCTGGCATGCCCTCCCACACTCTTCATTGAACCAGGGTTGATCCCCTGGCTGGATGGCAATGATAGAGTGGGGGACATGCCGGGCCATGAAGTTACAGATTGTGTTTGAGTACAATTCTGCTGCTGCTGATGACCCACAGAGCCTCATGGATGCCCAGTCTTGAGTTGCTGGATCTGTTCGAAATCTATCCCATTTATCACGGTGGTAGTGTCACACAACACAATGGAGGGTATCCTCAATGTGAAGGTGGGACTTTGTCTCCACAAGGACTGTGCGCTGGTCACTCCTACCAATACTGTCATGGACAGATGCATCTGCGGCAGGCAGGTTAGTGAGGATGAGGTCAAGTATGTTTTTCCCTCTTGTTGGTTCCCTCACCACCTGCCGCACACCCAGTCTAGCAGCTATGTCCTTTAGGACTCGGCCAGGTTGGTCAATAATGATGCTACCGAGCCACTCTTGGTGATGGACATTGAAGTCCTCCACCCAGAGTCCTTGCCACCCTCAGCGCTCCCTCCAAGTTGTATTCAACATTGAGGAGCACTGATTCATCAGCTGAGGGAGGGCGGTATGTGGTAATCAGTGGAAGGTTTCTTGCCTATGTTTGACCTGATGCCATGAGACTTCATGGGGTACAAAACCAACGTTAAGGACTCCCAGGGCAACTCCCTCCCAACTGTATACCACTGTGCCGCCACCTTTGCTGGGTTTGTCCTGTCAGTGGGACAAGACATACCCAGAGATGGTGATGGTGGTGTCTGCGACATTATCTTAGTTCCTAGTACACCCATGCTAACACACACATCTCTCTCTTTCATCCTGCAGGAGGAGGGCATCAGGAGCCTGGAGCATGGTGAACTAGCTGTATGCCTCGAGGCGTACAGAGAGCAGAGACGATGGATAAGAGAGTGACGGAGGTGCCTGGCTGTGTAGAGGGAAGAGTAACACCCTCAGGAAGAAGGGATGGCTGGGACTCCTGTGCACACTATTAAAGAGCCAGCGAGCCGATGCTGACCCAGGATCTATAGACAGCGCTTGTCATTCCTGCAGATGACCGAGGACCAGTGTTGCCGAAGACTGCACATGTCCAAGGAACTGGTCGGTCACACCTGTCACCTGCTGCGGGATTTGGCGCCATGGGGACATGGAGGGCATCCACTGCCAGTGGCTGTGAACGTGACAACAGCTCTCAATTTTTACGCCACTCTGTGGGATATCACAAGCCTCCACCTACAAATGTATCCACGATGTCATGGATGCGAAGGCACACAACTTTGCGCATTTCGCCCAGGGCCAGGAAAGCCAGGATGCAAGAGTGCTGGGATTTGCACAGATCTCAGCTTTCCCACAGCTGCAGGGTGCCGTCGACTGCACTCACATGGCATCAGATCTTCGTCTCAACAAGTGTTCAACTATGTCAAATGCAAGGCCTTCCACTCGCTGAATGTTCAGCTTCTGTTTGACTACCACAAACGCATCCCGCAGATCTGCACATGGTTCCCAGGAGTAGCCATGACCCCTACATTTTCAGTAGGTCACAGATCCCTGACGTCATTCAGAGTCCACAGGGGCTGCAGGGTTGGCTCCTTTGGGACACGAGCTACCCGCAGAAGATGCGGCTGATGATACCTGTGCAGCAGCCTCAGAGAGCAGCAGAGAGAAGGTACAATGAGGCTCAAGCTGCAACTCGTACTTGGGTGGAGCAAACCATCGGAATGTTGAAAATGAGATTCCAGTGCCTGGACCGGCCTGATGGAGCCCCAATACAGCCCACAGAGTGTGTTACGCATTGTCACTGCCTGCTGTGTCATTCACAACCCGGTGCTGCAACAGGGAGAGGAGCTGGCTAAGGACACCCGTGCCCAGCTGTGCTTCCTGATTGGGCTCATCTGCAGCTCATTACTGCTGAGCTGTGTGGCTGTTACTGTGGCTGTTCCTGCTGCTGTGGGATTTCCTGTGGCTGTTCCTGCTGCTGGAGGAGGGAAAGGTGTCGGGGGGTGGTGGGGGGAAGGGGGAGAAAGAGAGAGAGAGAGAGAGGAGGTGCTACTGCTGCTGCAGGATAGGGAGGCTAGGAGGCAAGGACAGTTTGGTTTAACATCCAAGGTGGGTGTCTGGACTTCTGTTTGGTGGGGGCTGAAGACAGCTGTGTGTTTTGGAGGGGGATGAGAGAAGACCGCTGCAGAGGCTTGGGGGAGAAGGGGTGTGCATGTGTGTTGTTTAAAATCTTGCCAACCTCACCCCAGACCCCTCCTCGCTCCGACCGTGTCTTAGTCCAGGTAGCTGGTGCTGCCTGGTAAAGAAGGACAGGGCTGACTCCTGGGTGCCAGGCTGCCTGGTGAAGACATTGCCCTCCCCCTACAGGAAGAACATTGAGACTCCCATCCACACTCCATTCCACCAAGTGACACCTATCTACCCTCTACCCTTTCCCTCCTGTGTCTCCCTGTCCTTTACCCTTCTCCCTCGTCTCCTCTCTGTTTTTGTCATCCCAGAGGGGGAGGTTACACCATCCTTTCCCTTTCTCTCCGGGTTGAGAAATCATTGGATATAGAGCTCGGGGTGGGTGTGGCTCAGCCCCTATGGCTGGGACAGGGTCACCTGTAGCCGGGCCTTCGGTTGACTGGTGAGGCGGTGCTGTCACCAGTAGTGGGGCCCCCTTAGAAAACTTATGCGGGTGCAGCTGCTTCTGCGCCCCTGCTACTCCCGTGACCCCGTCACCCTTCTGCCCCCTCACCAAGGCTCTGGGGGTGAAGAGCTACACCCACCCCGAAATGATGATCAAGGCCTGCAGGAAGGCTATGGCTGGAGTGGTTGGCTCCTCAGCCATTGTCGTGGCCTTGAAAGTGAAAGCCGTAAAAGCAGGCGGTGCACCTGGCCCTAGAAAAGGGGCTCACTGTGGGCAGGATCTTTCTGGCGGTGGACCCCTTGGAGGCCACTGCTCAGAGGATCATCGTTTCCAATGTCCCGCCCTTAGTCCCCAGTGAGCTCCTCCTCCCCCACCGCCATCAACTGGGGGAGGATAGGCCAGGGATTGCACTGATCCCGCTCAGCCTCAAGGATGCAACCCTCCGACAGGTGCACTCCTTCCGGTGCCAGGTTTTCATCCGCTTGGCCCTGGAGGAGTGCATAGAGAGGGGCTTTAATGTGGAATATGAGGGGGCTGCTCACAGCGTCTTCTGGGCTGCGGATGGCGTGCTGTGCCATGCCTGCAAGAGGTGGGGCACGTTGTAAGAACTGCCCCGCCTTCAAGGTCGCCAATGTCACTCGGGTGGCCACAGCTGGTACTGCCATTCCTCCCCCTGCCACCAATCCATCTTCCTTCCCGCAAAGGGAGGTGCCACCGACAGCCACTGTCATCTCGGTTGCTGGGGAGGCCAGACAGGGGGCAGCCCTGACTCACTCCTCTCCCAAAGCGAAGGGGCACCATCAGGGACCCGTTAACCTTAACTAGACACTCTGCGGCAGTGTACAGAAGTCGAATCCGGGCGACGAAATGTGTCCTGAACCTGAATGCTCCCAGAGTCCCAAATAAATATTTGTGATCCACCCTGTTGAACACCTTCTCTTGGTCAAGGGACAGAAAGGCGCTCGACAGACCAGTCCTCTGGGAAAAGTGGATAATGTGCCGGACCAGGTGGATGTTATCAAAGGTGGTGTGGCCCGGGATGGTGTAGGACTGGTCAGGGTGGATCATGGTCAGGGTCCAGCATGCTTTGGGAGAGGAGTGCGTCAGGGCTGCCCCCTGTCTGGCCAATTGTATTCTATCTGTGTGGAGCCTTTCCTGCGCCACTTGCTCAGGAGATTGTCGGGATTGGTTCTGCGTGGGCCGGGCATCGGGGTGGTCCTCTCGGCTTACGCCGATGATGTGCTCCTCATGTTCATTGACCCAGCTGACCTGCGGAGGATGCGTGAGTGCCAGGAGGTCTAATCTGCTGCATCCTCTGCCAAGATCAACTGGGACAAGTGTCCTTGTCGGTCAGTGGCAGATGGATCCCCTACCCTGGCTGGTGAACTGTCAGGAGCTGGAGGCCAAAGTCACCACTCGCCTGCGGCTTTGGACAGGACTGCTCCGAGTGCTGTCTTACCGGGGTCGAATTCTGGTTATAAACCAGCTGATCGCCGCCATGTTGTGGTACCAGCTGGTCACTTTGACCCCTCCCCTGGATTTTGTCACAAAAATCCAGAGAATGCTCATCAACTTCTTCTGGGACAAAACGCTGCGCCGGGTCCCAGCTGGAATTCTGAGTCTCCCGCTTAGGGAGGGCGGCCAGGTGCTGGTGTACCTGCGCACCCAGGTGGCAATGTTCCACCTTCAGGCCCTGTAGCGATACCTTTACATCGAGCTTCCTCCAAAATGGTGTGCCCTGGCGACATATTTCTTCCGCCAGGTGCACGGCCTGAATTATGACATGCAGCTCCTGTTTATAGACCTAAGGGGCCTGCGTGGCTCCTTACAGGCGTTGCCCGTCTTTTACCAGGACCTGATCAAAGTCTGGAACATGGTCACCTCGCGACACAGCTCTCCATCGTCAGGAGTAGCGACTATTGTCAGAGAGCCACTGCTCAGGAATCCGCCACTCCACCCTTTTCAGTGGCTGGCAGAGGGGAGGGCTGTGGCTGCTGGGGTGACCAGGGTTGGGGGCATGCTGGGTGGCAGAGGAATGGGCTGGATGCTTCTACAGCAGTTGGCGCATCACACGTCCGTGGACGTCCCTCTTGTGGCCAATGCCATTCAAGACCTTAGGACAGTCGTGCTTGGCCTCAACGTCATTCTGGGTCTCGAGGTGGTGCAGGTGCGTGGTGGTCTTCCTTCTGAGCGTACCCCTGTTTGGGCGGAATTCCACATTGGCCCCAAGCCCCGAACCCTCCCTTGGGAGCCGGTGCCCCGCAACCTGAGCCACCCTGCAGAAATGCCCTCCGTGGCCTTTAGTACAGCGCGGAGGGGTTTCCTGTATGGGCTGCTGCACACACCCTTCGCTTCCTCGCCCTCGCCTGCCACCCAGGCATGCCCTAGCGTGCCTTGTTGCCATCCAGCAGCGGAGGCCCCATTGGGGGGCCCTCTACGGAGGTGTCCTCCCACTTTCCGTCGGGGACCTGGGATGGAGGGTGTCGGTTCACAGACTCCCAAAGTACCTGCGTCTTTTGCAGCCTTGTGGAGTCCGTGGACCATGTCTATATAGGGTGTTGTAGGCTGCACCCCCTTTTCAGTTATTTAAAAACCTTTTACTTTGTTTTGCTTACACTTCAGTCCTACACTCCTGATCTACGGGCACCCAGTGTAGAGAGGGGC
The DNA here is from genome assembly GCF_964194155.1 of Cetorhinus maximus. NCBI lineage: Eukaryota > Metazoa > Chordata > Chondrichthyes > Lamniformes > Cetorhinidae > Cetorhinus > Cetorhinus maximus. Next base: position 19,862,212 of record NC_135897.1, on the reverse strand, counting down.
GAGGAAGGAGGAAGAACTCCTCATGAACCTGCTCCTCGGCCTGGCCAAGTTGGCCATTAACAGGTCCAGGCAGCGGGCGATCGAGGGTGTTGTCCAACCCGACTGTCTGCCCCTCTTCCATGGCTATGTTTGCAGCCGGGTGTCCCTGGAGAGGGAGCACGCGGTGTCTGCCGGCACTCTCGAGGCCTTCCATGCTCATGGGCGCCACGGGGACTGGGGTGTTTTATTCATCCCTTTAATCACATTTTGATTTGATGTTGTTAAGTTTCCTTCGCATTTTGTCTTTTGTTTTTGCTGTTTCCTTTTAAGGGGCTGCTTTTACTTTGTCCCTGATTTTGTTAATTTAGTTTAATTGTTTTGACTCAAAAGAGTTTCATCTCCTTAACCTTCCTAACGCAGCTGCTATGTCTTGGTGCTCCCCCGATATTCACTGCGGAAGTGGAGGCAGTCTGCTGACTGCTACAACCTGTCTGTGATGGCCTTGGCAGGCATCCTTTGGAGGGCCGAGACCTGGAGGGCCTCAACCTCTTTTTGGGGTCCTGGTGTGTGGCAGTGGCCCCCTCCTCGGCCTGTGGAGCTGGAACTGCTGAGGTCACAGGAAGAGGGGATTTGGATGGGCCGGTAACTCCCAGAGTCACCTGGGTGGATGGGCCCGGGCTGTGCACCTGCTGATCCTCCTCCCTATGGGTACCCCTGGCTGACTCCTTGAGGAGAAGGGGAAGCTGGAGTGAGATTAAGCTGCCCCGCACCCCTCTTGTGTTGACATAGTTGCAGGCTGACTATGGTGGCATCGATGGAGTTCAGCCTGCGCAGTAGTGAAGTACTGATGTCCTGGACCAAGGTCTCCATGGCAGCTGCCATCCTAGCAGTGTTAACCTCAGTGCATTGGCATGTCGGCGCTATCCCCTCAGACTGAAGGCGGACTGGCTCCTCCATCATGCCTTGCAATCTGAGGAGTGCAGCAGACATCACTTTCTGATGTTCCCAAGCTTGCCTTTGCAGCTTCAGCAACTGTGACATGACTGAGCCCAGAGGCTCATCATCTGACTCAAACTCAACCGATTTCTGATCTCCAGCAGTCCTCCGAGTGCTGGAAACCTGGGAAGTCACTGCCTTCACCTGCTGTGGACCAGACAGTGCGATCTGCTCACCAGATTGTGATCCTGAGGATACTCTAAAGTTTGGTCCCACCAAGGTGTGTATCTCTGCGCTGGTGGAGGGTGCGGGTGAGCGCTGTGACAGGACTGCAATGAGGGTTTCAGCAGATTTATCTTCTGAGGTGTCTTCAGAGCTTGAGTTGAGGACCTGGGATATAGACCCCCTTGGCTGTTTCCCAGATGTGCCTGCGTAAGCAAGGGGAGATAATTAGTGCATGGCATTGACCTGTGAAAGAGGGCACATCATTCACAGTATGGCTGTCTGATGGAAGTTGCACTGCTGGACCCTCACTTGGTTGAGCATTGTCGACCTCACCGTCAGCACAGGAATGGTCCAGATCCTCGCCGGCCAGCTGGATTATTCTATTTTCAAAGTCTGTGAGGACCTTGGTTTCAGGCATTCCTCCGTCAGTCTGTGGCCTCCTTTTTGTTGTGTGCCAGCTTGTCCTGCATGAATACAGATGAAGAGAGTGTAAGCAGGATGCCTGCCAGGCCAGATCATAAGTATACCTGGCCTGTGTGGGTGGTGAGTGATGCCATGGACAGGGTGAGGACAATGAAAGACATGATAATGTGAGAGGGTGAATGGTGATGTCCCTTGAACTGGCAGAGAGAGGGCCCCGTGGATGTGTGATGGGTTTGTGAGTGCGTGAGTTGAGAGTGATGAGAAGATTGACTTACCCTGGTGGAACGGAGAAGTTCATTCATCCTCTTGTGGCACTGGGTGGCTGTCCTCTTTTGCAGGACGTTGGCGCTGACCACCGCTTCCGTCGTCTGCCAAGCTGGATTGGTGATGTTGTTACCCCTCCTATGGCCAGAGAGGGGATACAGGATATCACGGCGAGCCTCCACTGCATCCAAAAAGTGTACCATGGAGTCGTTACTAAATCGGGGTGGGGGAGCTGCAGTCTTCTTGCCTTTTGGGGCCACGTCTTCTGTGCGGCAGTCCAGGGCTGGAAGCACTGAGAGGTGTGCGTGCAGCTGCACTTTAAATATGGTGACCGGTGTGAGGAAGCAGTGAGGTGACGGCGTGGCAGGTGAATCGGAGGCTGCCCACCAGCGAAATGGTGTGTTTCCCAGGAATGCGTGATTAATGAGGCGGGTTTGGGGCGATATGGCATGAGAAGCTAACATTGTGGCCGGTGGGTAAAACATTCTTTTTCCCGCCGTTAGCATACAGCGCAAATCTGGGAGGATTCTGCCCTATGCGGTAGATTTTAAATTTGATACCAGGACATAAATTAGAGTAGCAAATCAAATGCCAGAAACTGACCAATTTTCATTTCCTCAAAGTACAATTGCTCAGTGCAATTGAGCAGATCGGGATTATGCCTGAACTAGCATCCTTGTAGTGTGGACCCTTGGGGATCTAAGTGGTGATATATCAGATTGCATTTTGCATTTAAACATTTTTTTTCTTTTTATTCTTTCATGAGATGTGGGCGTCTCAGGCAAGGCCAGCATTTGTTGCCCATCCTTAATTGCCCTTGAATTGAATGGCTTACTAGGTGATTTCAGAGAGCATTTCAGAGTCAAGCACATTGCCGTGGGTCTGGATTCACATGTAGGCCAGAGCAGGTAAGGATGGAAAATTTCCTTCCCTCAAGTAACTTGGACTGATGTTCCAGAGGTTATGGCTGTAATTTCACTAGCATGCATGGGTCCTGCAGCCAGGTCCAAATGTGGGCCCAAGCCTGCACAAAGTGGGGTTGGGGAGGGGATTTTACCAATGGTGGTCACTTAAGAGGCCAATGTTGGGACTGCCTTCCAATTAAGGATGGCCGCTGCCTCTCCAGATGATACCCGTCTGCACATTTGCATGTGAGTTTTTTTTTACTGGTTTGGAGACAGGGTCTGGCCTGGCATTTTTTTTTAACAGCACCTGTATTTGCTTAAAATATCTTTCAAAATTCAAGGGAAAACATCTTTAATAACTGTTTGATAAGCATCTCTGCTCCTGGCCGCTGCCTACTCCATCACTCGCAATTATGTCATGGAGTACAGCTGTGCATGCACTACGTTGGCAGCAAACATAGCTTATATTTCATTGTTCAAACTTAGTAAAGACATTAGTGTTTAATTTGGGCTTTGAATGTTGTCTCATTAATTCCTGTAACCTTCATGTCTGAACAGTGAATTAACCTGTCAGGGCTAGAAGGTTATGTCTTACAGTGCCCAGAACTGTTCACAGCACTCCAGGTGTGGTCTAACCAGGGCTTTGCATAGTTAGAGCATAACTTCTACCACCTTTTTGTTCTAGACCTCCAGATATAAGGCTAGCATTCCACTAGCCTTATTGTTTATTTTCATTGATTGATGACATTTTAATGATCTACGTATCTGAACATGCAAGTCTCTTTGGAGCTCCACTGTATCTAACTTTTCACCATTCAGAAAGTACCTTGTTCTATCCATTTTTACTCTATAGTGAATGACCTCACATTTGCCTACCTTGAAATCCATTTGCCACAGCTTTGCCCATTCACTTAATCTATCTTTGTAATTTTATGCTTCCATCTGCTCTGCTTAAAATAATGGCACTGAAGAGTGGAAGTCACCTGGTCCTAAGAATTTGCCACTCTATAGTGCTATCATTTTCTTCACTAATGTCTTCAGCTATTCCTTCAGTGAAACAAATTAGCTGAACACACTGGATACAGAAAAGGCTATGAGCCCCAACAATATCCAAGCCGGCCAAAGACTTGTGCTCCAGATCTAGTTACATCTCTAACTAAGCTGATTCAGTACAGTGTTTCCTTTAAATTTTGTCTTTGTTTTTGCTGTTTCCCTTTAAGAGGCTGCCTTTTACTTTGTCCCTAATTTTGTTAATTTAGTTTACTTGGTTGGCTCAAAAGAGTTACAACACTGACATCTACCTGACAAAGTGAAAAATTTCCCAGGCATGTCCTGGCCACAAAAAGTAGGACCAATCAAACCTGGTCAGTTACCCACCACCACCACAACCTCCCCCGCCCCCCACTCAATCATCTGCAAAGTAATGGAACGTGTCGTTTAGGGCACTAACAAATGGCACTTATTCAGCAATAACCTGCTCACTGATGTTCAGTTTCAGTTCTGCCAGGACCACTCAGCTCCAGACCTCATTATAGCCTTGGTTTAAACATACATGGACAAAAGAACTGAAATCCAAAGGCAGCATTTGACCGAGTGTGGCATAAGGAGTCCTAGTGAAATTGAAGTCAATGGAAATGAGGAGGAAAACTTTCCATTGGTTCGAATCCACCTAGAACAAAAGAAGCTGGTTTTTGGAAGCTGATCGTTTCAGCCCCAGGAAATTACCACAGGAGTTTCTCAGGGTGTTAACCTAGGCGCAACTATCTTCATTTATTTCATCAATGACTTTCCCTTAATCCTAAATTCAGAAGTGGATGTCCATTGCATTCAGTTACATTTGCAACTCCTCAGGTCATGAAGCAGCCTGGACAACATTCAGGCTTAGGCTGATAAGTGGCAAGTAACCTACATTGCACACAATTACCAGGCAGTCATTATCTCCAACAAGAGAGTGTTTAACCACATCTCCTTTAGATTCAATAGGATTATCATCAATGTATCCCTCACCAACAATCACCTGAAGTCACCACTGACCAGAAACTCAATTGGGCCAGCCATATATATAAAACAAAAACAGAATTACCTGGAAAAACTCAGCAGGTCTGGCAGCATCGGTGGAGAAGAAAACAGTTGACGTTTTGAGTCCTCACGTGAGTCGTGAGTCGTGGGTTGTGAGGACTCGAAACGTCAACTGTTTTCTTCTCCACCGATGCTGCCAGACCTGCTGAGTTTTTCCAGGTAATTCTGTTTTTGTTTTGGATTTCCAGCATCCGCAGTAGCGTTTAGCTTTTTGTTTTTATCAGCCATATATATACTGTGGCTACAAGAGCAGGTCAGAAACTGGGTATTCTGCAGTTGAGTATCGCACCTCCTGACTCCTCGAAGCCTTTCCACCATCTACAAGGCACAAGTCAGGAATGTGCAGATGAGTGCAGCTCCAACAATACTCAAGAAACTTGACACCACTCAGGAAAAGGCAGCCGCTTGATCAGCACCCCATCCATCTACTTTGACAATCATTCCCTCCACCACCGGTGTAATGTGGCTATAGTGTGTACCAGCTACAAGATGCACTCCAGCCAACGTTGCCACCAACACTTCTCCAACAGCTCCTCCTGAACCCACAACTTCTACCTTCCAGAAGCACAAGGGCAGCAGGCACATGGGAACATCACCACCTGTAAGCTTCCCTTCAAGTCACACATCATCCCAACTTGGAAATATATCACCATTCCTTCATTGTCACTTGATCCAAGCCCTGGAACTTTGTCCCTAACAGCACTGTAGGTGTACCTTCACCGCATGGACTACAACAGTTCAAGAAGCTAGCTCACCACCACCTTCTCCAGGCAATTAGGGATTGCACTAAATGTTGGACTTGTCAGCAATGTCCACGTTATGAATGAATTTTTAAAAATCACCCGGCCCTTTTGTCGTACCTGTTATTTTAACCTTCTTCACAGTCTTGCTGGAATGATTGATCACCTCAACACTGACTTCAACTGGCTCGCCATGGTAAAAAATCTATAAAACAATGTATTTCAAATCAGGACAATATTTCACAAAGATCACATTTTGCCTACTTAACTCATCCTTCCATCCCAACCTACCATCCTGCATTCACAAAATCTAACAACCTGTTGAATAACTCCAAAGCTTTGCATTCAATACTTCATGCGGAGCCCATTCCAAATACTGATCACTCTTCCTATAAAGAACCTGATACCAATCCTGAGCTTTTGCATATTACCAGTTTGTACTTACACACCTCTGTGCTACAATCATGGTTTAACTTTAAATAATGACTCAGGATTACTTTCATTAGTTCACTTGGTATATTATCAACCTCTCATTTCCTTTTCTTTCAAAGACGAAGAGCTGAACATGATTGTGTTGCTCAGTCCTCTGATGCTAGGGGCAGAATTTTTCTCTCGTCGGGCAGGTATGCGCCTGACCCGAACGAGCGTAAAATGACACACAATGACGTCGGGCGAGTGTCCCGATGTCATCACGCACTTGTGTGATATTTTGGTCGACAGGCACCTGTGGGTGGCAGCAGCATGCCGGCTGACAATTAAGTGGCCTAGCAAGGCCCTTAATCAACTAATTGACTCGAATTTTTTGCTGGCCGTCCAGCCGTTCAGTTGGTGGGTGAGAGAAAAGGCCAAGTGGCCTTTGCATTTTTGGCAAAACCTCATCCACAGGCGGGATGAGGTTTCGACCTGTGATTAAAAATAATAAAACCTTTTAACACTCATATTTAACATGTCCCTGCTCATGTGACAGAGTCACATGAGGGGACATGTTTTCATTATTTTTAATATCTTTATTTTTTATTTTAAAAATCTTCAGCTCCCTGAGGCAGCTCTGTGCTCTTACTTTTACTGCTGCTTTTACTGCGCGCACCTATGTGCAAGAGCAAACTTCTGCGCTCGCCCTCCTCCCGCCCCACCCTGGCAGCGCTGAGTGCTGCAGCGTGCGATTCACGCTGGCTGGCCATTAATTGGCCATTAATTGGCCAGCCAGTGTGAAATCGCGGGCAGCAGTTGGCTTCCCGACCACTCTAGGCCTGCCCAACGGCTGGAAAATCCTGGCCTAGATCTCAGGGGAGGGGATCTGATCTTAATGTCCTGTAATTATTGTGTGTGCAATCACGGGGTGGGGGTGTGTGGGGGACAGCCAATGATGTCAGGCGGAGGCCTGATCCATTTTCATGACCAGACTTTGTTTTACTAACCACAGCGATCTGCCAGCACTGAATGAGCCCTGACATGCAGCCCCCCGATCAGATAGACTTCTCCAGAGAACCAAGCTAGATGTTTTGGATTAAGGCCGTACAGTATCATTAGAATCCTGTTCCCTTTCTTCTCAGATATAAAAGGTGGACCCGGATTCAAAGCAGAGGGGTTGAATGTACCTAAACTGAATAGCTGGTCTTTCAATGAACTTGAATATACCGAACACTATCATCTCCTCCATACATCCCAAAATGCTTTACAAACAGTTGCTTTTCAAATGAGTTACAGGTGTTACACATGCAAAAGTGGCACCCAACTTTCATGCAACAAGCTCCCATGAACAGCAGACTCATCCGATAATCTGTTCTGATTGAGGGAGAAGTAGGGCGCTGGTGAGAAGTGACTGAAGCATTCTGGGAGAAGTCAGCGCAGTCACCACGACTCAGGAGGGAACCAAGGAGAAGGACTCCTCAACATTTGAAAAAGAGCGCGGCTCTTGAAGGCAGGTCAGTTGAAAAAGAGCGCAGAGATTGAAAATAAAAGGAGGGGAAGCTGAAGAGGAGCGGCCAGCCTGTGAGCAGCCAGTGGGCGAGTGGCCCAGTGAAGAAGTGGAGCTTTGAGGCTTTGGCTCGAGAGGCTTGGGCGAGCAGAGGCTGAGTACGAGCTTGCTCCCAGTGGGGTAGGGCCAGGTAAAGTCCTTTTAAATTAGGAGTAGGTAATGGAGGCAGCAGTTGGGGCAGTCGAGTGCTCTGAATGCAGCATGTGGGAAGTCATGGACAGCACAATTGTCCCTGATGACTACACCTGCAAAAGGTGCATCCAGCTGCAGCTCCTGAGAAGCCGAGTTAGGGAACTGGAGCTGGAGCTGGATGAACTTCGGATCATACGGGAGGCAGAGGCAGTAATAGACAGGAGTTTCAGGGAGACAGTCACCCCTAAAAGTCAGGAGGCAGGCAGCTGGGTGAATGTCAGGAGAGGGAAGGGGAATAGACAGAAAGAGCAGAGCACCCCTGTGGCCGTTCGCAACAACGATAGGTATACCGTTTTGGATACTGTTGGTGGGGACGACCTACCAGGGACAAGTTGTAGTGGTCGCGTCTCTGGCACCAAGGCTGGACCCTCAGCTCAGAAAGGAGGGAGGGAAAAGATGAGAGCAGTAGTGATAGGGGATTCAATAGTTAGGGGGACAGATAGGAGGTTCTGGGGGAGAGATCGAGAATCCCGGATGGTCTGTTGCCTCCCTGGTGCCAGGGTCCGCGATATCTTGGATTGAGTTCTCAGTATTCTCAGGAGGGAGGGTGAGCAGCCAGATGTCGTGGTCCATGTAGGGACCAATGACGTGGATAGGAAGGAGGAGGAGGTCCTGCAAAGAGAGTTTAGGGAGTTAGGTGCAAAGTTGAAGGACAGGACCTCCAGGGTTACGATCTCAGGAGTGCTACCCGTGCCACGTGCTAGTAAGGCTAGAAATAGGAGGATAATGCAGCTAAATACGTGGCTAAGGAGATGGTGCAGGAGGGAGGGCTTCATGTTTCTTGACAATTGGGCTCTGTTCCAGGGAAGGTGGGACCTGTTCCGACGGGACGGTTTGCACCTGAACTGGAGGGGGGCTAACATCCTTGCGGGTAGGTTTGCTAGTGCTGCTCCGGGGCGTTTAAACTAGATTTGCAGGGGGAGGGGAACCAGAGTGTTAGAGCAGATAGTGAGGTGGAGGAGGATAAAGGTCAAGCGAGGAATGCATGTATAGACAGAAATCAAGGGTCCATACGTGATAGAAATGTTCTCAGGTGCATCTATTTCAATGCAAGGAGTATTGTCGGAAAGGCAGATGAGCTTAGGGCGTGGATTGGCACATGGGATTACGACATTATTGCTATTAGTGAGACTTGGTTGCAGGAGGGGCAGGACTGGCAGCTCAATGTTCCGGGGTTCCGTTGTTTCAGACGTGATAAAGGGGGAGGGATGAAAGGGGGAGGAGTGGCATTACTAGTCAGGGAAAATATCACAGCTGTGCGTAAGCAGGACAGCCCGGAGGGCTCATCTACAGAGGCCATATGGGTGGAGCTGAGGAATGGGAAAGGTGTGACCACACTAATAGGGTTGTATTATAGACCGCCCAATAGTCAGAGAGAATTGGAGGAGCAAATCTGTAGAGAGATAGCAGACCGATGTAAGAAACAGAAAGTTGTGATAGTAGGAGATTTTAACTTTCCACATATTGACTGGGACTCCCATACTGTAAAAGGGCTGGATGGCTTGGAGTTTGTCGAATGTGTTCAGGAAAGTTTTCTAAATCAATATATAGAGGTACCAACGAGAGAGGATGCAATACTTGATCTCCTATTAGGGAACCAGACAGGTTAGGTGACAGAAGTATGTGTAGGCGAACATTTTGGGTCCAGTGACTACAATGTCATTAATTTTAAGCTAATTATGGATAAGGATAGGTCTGGTCCTCGAGTTGAGATTCTAAATTGGAGAAAGGCCAATTTTGTGGAAATGAGGAAGGATCTAGGAAGAGTGGATTGGCATAAGTTGTTTTCAGGCAAGGATGTGTCAGTAAGTGGAAGGCATTCAAAGGCGAAATTTTGAGAGTGCAGAGTTTGCATGTTCCTGTCAGGATTAAAGGCAAAGTTAACAGGCATAGGGAACCTTGGTTTTCAAGGGATATTGGCGATCTGGTTAAGAAGAGAGAGGTGTATAGCAGGTATAGGCAACAAGGAGCAAATTAGGTACTTGTAGAGTATAGAAAATGTAAGAAAATACTAAAAAAGGAAATCAGGAAGGCAAAAAGAAGACATGAGGTTGCTTTGGCAGATAATGTGAAGGTAAACCCGAAGGGTTTCTACAAGTATATTAAGAGTAAAAGGATAGTAAGGGACACAATTGGTCCCCTTGAAGATCAGAGTGGCCGTCTATGTGTGGAGCCTCACGAGATGGGGGAGATTTTAAACAGTTTTTTTGCATCAGTATTTACTCAGGAAACTGGCATAGTGTATAAGGAAGGAAGGGAAACAAGCAGTAGTTTCATGGAACATATAGAGATTAAAGAGGAGGAGGTGCTTGCTGCCTTACAGCGAATAAAGGTAGATAAATCCCCCGGGCCTGACATGATATTCCCTCGGACCTTGAGGGAGACTAGTGTAGAAATTGAAGGGGCCCTGGCAGAAATATTTAAAATGTCCTTAGCCACGGGTGAGGTGCCATAGGATTGGAGGGTAGCTCATGTTGTTCCGTTGTTTAAAAAAGGCTCCAAAAGTAAACCAGGTAATTACAGGCTAGTGAGCCTGACGTCAGTAGTAGGTAAATTATTGGAAGGTGTTCTGAGAGATCGGATATATAATTATTTGGACAGCCAAGGGCTGATTAAGGATAGTCAGCATGGCTTTGTGCGTGGTAGGTCGTGTTTAACGAACCTTGTAGAGTTTTTCAAGGAGGTTACCAAGAAAGTAGATGAAGGAAAGGCTGTGGATGTTGTCTACATGGACTTTAGTAAGGCCTTTGACAAGGTTCCACATGGGAGGTTAGTTTAGAAGGTTCAGACACTTGGTATCCATGGAGAAGTTGTAAACTGGATTCGAAATTGGCTGTGTGGGAGAAGACAGAGAGTGGTAGTGGATGATTGCTTCTCAGACTGGAGGTCTGTTACTAGTGGTGTGCCTCAGGGATCTGTACTGGGACCATTGTTGTTTGTTGTCTATATCAATGATTTGGATGATAATGTGGTGAATTGCATCAGCAAGTTTGCTGATGACACTAAGATTGGAGGCGTTGTGGACAGCGAGGAAGGCTTTCAAAGCTTGCAGAGAGATCTGGACCAACTGGAAAAATGGGCCAGAAAATGGCAGATGGAATTTAATGCGGAAAAGTGTGAGGTGTTACATTTTGGAAGGTCAAACCAAGGTAGGACATACACAGTAAATGGTAGGGCACTGAGGAGTCCGGAGGAACAAAGGGATCTGGGAGTTCAGATACATAATTCCCTGAAAGTGGCGTCACAGGTAGACAAGGTTGTAAAGAAAGCTTTTGGCATACTGGCCTTCATAAATCAAAGTATTGAGTATAGGAGTTGGGATGTTATGGTGAGGTTGTATAAGACATTGGTGAGGCCAACTTTGGAGTATTGTGTGCAGTTCTGGTTGCCTAACTACAGGAAGGATATCAGTAAGATTGAGAGAGTGCAGAGAAGATTTACAAGGATGTTGCCGGGTCTTAAGGAGTTGAGTTACAGGGAAAGATTGAACAGGTTAGGACTTTATTCCTTGGAGCGTAGAAGAATGAGGGGAGATTTGATAGAAGTTTACAAAATTGTGAGGGGTATAGACAGAGTAAATGCGAGTAGGCTCTTTCCACTTAGATTATGAGAAATAAACACAAGAGGACATGGCTTTAGGGTGAAAGGGGGAAGGTTTAGGGGGAACATTAGGGGGAACTTCTTCACTCAGAGAGTGGTGAGAGTGTGGAACGAGCTACCATCTGACGTGGTAAATGCGGGATCACTCTTAAGTTTTAAGAATAAATTAGATAGATACATGGATGGGAGAGGTCTGGAGGGTTATGGACTAGGTGCAGGTCAATGGGACTAGCGGAATAATATTTCGGCACAGACTAGAAGGGCCGAATGGCCTGTTTTCTGTGCTGTAGTGTTCTATGGTTCTATGGTTCTAGGGGTCAGGACACCATGAGCTTTCCTGCTCTTCTTTGAATATTATCATGGGATCTTTTACATCTACCTGAGCAGGAAAATGGAGCCTCACTTCAAAAACTGCTTTTCAATTAGACAAGCACGTTCTGTCATTAAGTATATTTATAAATCTGACTGCCAAGGTAAAACATGATTTATCAAATGCTTACCTCTTTGTTGAGTGATGCTTCTAGGTATAGAGGTTTGTCTGACATGAGGAATTGTCTAGTAATTTTAGCCACTGGCTGAAAATTTTTATTCTCAGGAGCGTACTGCACCTTACGGATAACCATGGACACAGAACTCCTGGAAGGGAAAAGAATTAGGAAGATGGATCACCCACACCAGCTAATTATAACCAGTCCTGATTTTAGTAAGGGAGCTGTGTTTGAACTAGACTGTGATCATCTGGGTTCCTTTAACACAAGACACTAGAGGATATATTGCATGCATTCGCATATGGATCTATTGTGCTCACATTTGTGTTTATCCATTACTTTTACATGCAAGTGGATCAGCTGCCTGTTTGCATTAGCAGATTGATTGCATGCACACTGCTACATTATGTACTTGTATAAGCCATTCTAGTGCACTAAGGGGACCCTGAGAACAGTTACTTTCTACCTGATTATTTGTCAAGTTTAACATCCCGTAGGAAGAGACCAACATCAATCACTCTCCATGTTTAGATGAAAGTACCTTTACCTTTTGGAGATATTCTCATCAATGCTGAGAGACTTTGCACAGAATGCCAAGATTTGAAAGTCCACTCCACAACACTGTACAGAAAGCAGAAAAAATCTCCTAAATCATACATATAATAGGATTGAAAGGCCATCATTCTCCTGTTAAAACTTCCATTGGACAAAACCTACTTATCCTGATGCCAAGGAGTGGCACTAAAATCAACCAGTGAGTGTAAGCAGGGCCCCTTTGCTCCCCTAGCTCAAATGAGCCTCCAAGAACAAGGCAAAAGATGGTGGGTGGAAAGTTGAGGGCAGGACAACTGCAATTTCCCACTATATGTGCCTGGCAAGCAAGGTAGAGCAAGCAATCATATTCTTGTTCTAACCTTTAAACACACACTGTGCACACAGTATCGGGATGGCTTGAGTAGGCTCCCATTCACCCCCCACCCCCACCCTGAAAAAACCTGAGAATGAAGCATAAGGTGGAATGCTCCAGCCCACTTCTGGTCATTACTCAAAATGTTACCACCTAACACTGGGAGAGAGAATGATGTGGGAAGGCTGGTTACACCTTCTCAATTCCGTGACGGCACCTTCTTGAAGCTTAACTACTCTAACCATCTTCCCTCAACTTCTCCATAGATAATATAAAGGGGAAAACACCAGGTGTAGTAGATAAAAACAAAATACTGCAGATGCTGGAAATCTGAAACAAAAACAGAAAATGCTGGAAAAACCCAGCAGGTCTGACAGCATGTGTGGAGAGAAAAACAGAGTTAACATTTCGAATCCGTATGACTCTTCTTCAGAGCTATAGAGAAGTAAAAGTGTGATGAAATTTATACTGTTTAAGGGGGGATGGAGCAGGTGAAGCTGGATAGAAGGCCAGCGATAGGTGGGGGCAAAGGAGAGATTGACAAAGATGTCACGAACAAAAGGACAAAGGGGTGTTAATGGTAGTGGTACGGGCTAAAGGAGGTGCTGATAGTGGCATTAAGGTAAGAAAGCAGAATGTGATAATAGCAGGACAAGGGTAAGCACTCTGGAAAGAACAACATGAACTAGTAATAGATGGCTCTTGTGGGGGAGAGGATGGTGGTGGAGAAAAAAGATTGAAAATAAGATAAAAGATGGGGATAAAACAATGAATAAATGAATAAAACTGAAAATAAATAAAAATAAAAATGTGGATGAAAAATTTAAAAAATATTTTAACATAAAAATGAATATTGAAAAAAGGGATAAAAATGGGTGAGGATGGAGGAGAGAGTTCATGGTCTGAAGTTGTTGAACTCAATTTTAAGTCCGGAGGCTGTAAAGAGCCTAATCGGAAGATGAGGTGATGTTCCTCCAGTTTGCGTTGGGCTTCACTGGAACTTTGCAGCAGGCCAAGGATGGACATGTGGGCATGAGAGCAGGGTGGTGTGCTGGAAAGGCAAGTGACAGGGAGGTCTGGGTAATGCTTGCGGATAGAATGAAGGTGTTCCACAAAGTGGTCACTCAGTCTACGTTTGGTCTCTCCAATGTAGAGGAGACCGCATTGGGAGCAGCAAATGCAATAAACCAAGTTGAAGGAGATGCAACTGAAGCACTGCTTCACCCGAAAGGAGTGTTTGGTCCCTTGGACGGTGAGGAGGAAGGAGGTAAAAGGACAAATGTTGCACCTTCTGCGGTTGCATGGGAAGGTGCCGTGGGAGGGGGATGAGATATTGGGGGTGATGGAGGAGTGGACCAGGGTGTCCCAGAGGGAGCAGTCCCTATGGAATGTCGACAGGGGGGGGTGATGTGAAGATGTGCTTGGTGGTGACATCATGCTGGAGTTGGCGGAAATGGTGGAGGATGATCCTTTGAATGAGGAGACTGGTGACGTGATAAGTAAGGACAAAGGGGACCCTATCATGGTTCTGGGAGGGAGGGGAGGGTGTGAGGATAGAGGTGTGGGAGATGGGTCGGACACGGTTGAGGGCCCTGTCAACCACCATGGGTGGGAAACCTCGATTAAGGATGAAGGAAGACATGTCAGAGGAACTGTTTTTGAAAGTGGCATCATCAGAACAGATGCGACGGAGGCAAAGGAACTGAGAGAATGGGATGGAGTCCTTACAGGAAGTGGGGTGTGAGGAGCTGTAGTCGAGGTAGCTGTGGGAGTCGGTAGGCTTGCAATGGATATTGGTGGACAGTCTATCACCAGAAATTGAGACAGAAAGGTCAAGGAAGGGAAGGGAAGTGTCAGAGATGGACCATGTGAAAATGATGGAGGGGTGGAAATTGGAAGCAAAATTAATGAATTTTTCCAGGTCCTGTAGACGTACTGTACTTGGATTTCCAGAAGGCATTTGATAAGGTGCCACATCAAAGATTATTACAGAAAATAAAAACGCATTGTGTAGTGTGTAACATATTAGCATGGATAGAAGATTGGCTGGCTGGCAGAGAGCAGAGAGTATACATAAATGGGTCTTTTTCAGATCAGCAGGATGTGACGAGCAGAGTCCCACAGGAGTCTGTACTCGAGCCTCAACATTTTAGGATTTATATCAATGATTTAGATGAGGGGAGTGAAGATATGGTAGCTAAATTTGCAGATGACACAAAGATAGGTAGGAAAGTATGTTGTGAAGAGGACATGAGGAGGTTGCAGATGGATATAGATAGGTTGAGTGAGTGGGCAAAGATCTGGCAAAAGGAGTTTAATGTAGGAAATGTGAAGTTGTTCACTTTGGCAGGAATAACAAAAAAACAGAGCATTACTTAAATGGAGAACGGCTTCATAATTCTGAGGTGCAGAGAGATCTAGGTCTACTAGTACATGAGTCACAAAAAATTAGTATGCAGGTACAGTAAGTAATTAAGAAGGCTAATGGAATGCTATCCTTTATTGTGAGAGGGATTGAACATAAAAGTAAGGATGCTTTGCTTCAGTTATACAGGGCATTGGTGAAACCACACCTCAAAAACTGTGTGTAGTTTTGGTCTCCTTATTTAAGGAAGGATGTAAATGCATTGGAGGTGATTCAAAGGAAGTTTACTAGATTGATACCTGGAATGAGTGGGTTGTCTTATGAGGAAAAGTTGGACAGACTGGGCTTGTTTCCACTGGAGTTTAGTAGAGTGAGGGGTGATTTGACTGAAGTATACAAGATCCTGAATGGCTTTGACAAGGTAGACGTCAAAAGGATGTTTCCTCTTGTGGGTGAGTCCAGAACTAGGGGGCACTGTTTTAAAATTAGGGGTCACCCTTTTAGGACAGCGATGATGAGAAGTTTTTCTCTCAGAGGGTTATGCGACTTTAGAACTCTCTGCCTCAGAAGGTGGTGGAGGCGGGGTCATTGAATATTTTTAAGGCAAAGGTAGATAGATTCTTGTTAGGCAAGAGAATCAAAGGTTATTGGGGTTAGATGGGAATGTTGAAATCGAAACTCAAAAAGATCAGCCATGATCTTATTGAATGGCGGAGCAGGCTCGAGGGGCCGAATGGTCTACTCCTGTTCCCATTTCTCATGTTCTTATGTTCTTATGTTAGGAGCATGTCACTTATGTGCAGTTGTGAAACATGTCGGCATGCAATCACGCCGATGTGACCGGATGATCCAGCACGGGTGGATGATTCTGGTGAGCAGGGCTTATAATGAGATGTTAAAGCATTGAAATTAGATTCCCCATGTGTCATTGACGGGTGGAGCAGATGATCGCAAACTGGTTTCACGACGGTGTGAAACCAATTTTTGGCATTCTTGCTATATTGTCCGGTCCCCCCTTGCCGCCTCGACGCCCGACGCCAACAGGGCTGGAAAATTCTGGCCAATGAGTCCTCCTGGGTATTGACTCAATGGGTGCTAGCTTCCCTATGTTACCCCACTCAAGTGGCCATTCTTCTATGTTAGCTGATAGTGTTAGTATGAGAAGTTGCTCAAGTACATTCAGGGGACCATCACAACCATCCAATATACACCGATACGTACTTTCCAGCAGAAATCTCTGGATAGTGATCAGAAGCAGGGGTGCTAGACAATTTTATTCCTTTCTTTCCAAGCCAAGACAAATTGTAACAGCCCAACTGCTACTTTAATACAAATCAGTGATTAATCTGGGACCTTCTTGACTAGTTTCACCCTAGGCGGTGCATTTTTATCATGAGGCCATTAGAGAATGCCTGTGTCTTCACTGCAAGAATTCATTACCTTGAGATTGACAATATTTAGTTTTCCTCCACAAGTCTATTGAGTGCACACTTACAGACGCAACAATATTCCTATATTGTGCAGTGCCGAAGTTCCTAATGACAAATTATATTGTGAAACACTTTAGTGTAGGTTTGAATGTTCATTGTCTCAATGGATGGGGCTCTCTCAATTACACAGCTGCTTGCGAGTTACCACCATCCGGTATTTTCTGAATGTCTGGACTGCATGCTGATGGCATAATAGCAACCTGGCTGTCTCTGAGCCAGTGCACCATGGACAAGCTGTGGAGTGAGGGTAACTTCCTTCTAAACTTTGTCGGTGCTGTCCCGACACCAGCCAACAACATCTGCTAGCAAGCAGTTCAAGGTGGCTCCTGATCTGATTTTAACCTTTCATGGTGCTTCTTAAGTGGGGCCTTCCAATTTTACTGGTTGCCTCACTAAAACTGTGACGGTGAGTTTAATTGCAGACATAAATTCAGACCCTACCAACTTGGTCATGTGTCGCAGCCTCAAAGGCTCAAGTTTCTTCAGTACCTTCTAGGTAAAGCCCATGGGCAGATGTCAGCAATATTTGGGCTTTGGTTTAACACACTATAAGATGTGATCTGTACTGAGCCAGTGTTCCAATTCCTTCAGGCATTCATTCCAGTTTCGCACCCCATTACCCCATGCAGTGTCTTAAAGATCTCACCTTATCAACTTCCTTTGGACCAGGCTGCAAGGTTACAGAGCAGGGTAGATAGTCTGGGAACTGTCAAAGGAGAAAGAAAAAGCATTAACACTTTGAAGTCGGTCCACCTTTCAATGCAGCACAAATCTAAGAAAAATAAGCTGTAGTATTTCGCATCTGTATTTCTTTTTTATTTACCATAATTGTTCATGTCTCCTGCATCATATAATTTTGTCTAGGGAGGGAGCAGCCTGGGGCTTATTTTACAATTCAGCTGCCTTCCAATACCCTTTATTTTGTGTCTTGCACAGTAAATAAGCCCAAGGTATTATATCATTATAATAACATGGACACATTGCTGTAATCTTCCTACCAATTACATTAAATCTATACCCTCTTGTTGTTGATCTCTCTGCTAATGGAAATCAGTCCTTCTAAATCCACTCTATCCAGGCACCTCTTAATTTTGTAAATCTCAAGTTGCCCCTCAACTTCTTCTCCTTCAAAGAAAACAGCTCTAACCTATCCGATCTTTCTTCATAGCTAAAATTTTCAAATCTTGGAAACATTCCCATAAATCTTTTCTATAACCTCTTTTGTGCAATTGCATCCTTCCTGTAATGTTGTGGCCAGAACTGTACATGGTACTCTAGCTGCGGTCCAACCAGTGTTCTCTACAATTCTAGCATAATATCCCTGCTCTTATACTCTAGGCCTTGGCCAATAAAGGAAAGTATCCCATGGGTAGAATTTTCCCCCTGTTGTGGGGGGTTGTGCGGGGGCGGATGCAGACCCGGTCAGTGCACCCGATTGGGTCCGCGCCGCCATTTTATGTGGGCGGGCCAATTTAGGCCCGCCCAGTGTGACGCACACCCGGAAGCGCTGTGCGCTCCCTGTGCGATGGGGGGGCGGTGGGGGGGGGGGTGGCGTGGATACCCTGAGTTGGCTTGTAAAAGAGTGCAGAAATCTACCTGAAGCACAGGGGTGCCTCAGGGAGATTAGTTTTAAGTTTTAACAGTTCAATAAAGTGTTGAAAAAAATTTTATGACATGTCCTCTCATCTGAAACTATCACATGAGCTGGGGCATGTGCATTATTTTTCAATAAAAATTTTTGTGAAAATTTAAAATCATTCATGAAACCTCATCCCACCTATGGATGAGGTTCCATGAAAAATGCGAAGGCCGTCTGGGCTCTTTGCCTGCCCGCCAACCTTAAGGTTGGACAGGCAGCTTCATTAATTATTTTAATTGTTAGTTAACTGGCCTTTGACAGTTCGGCAGGCACACAGCTGAGTCAGCTGCGCGCCCGCCGAACTGAAAATCTAAATGACGCACGGTGACGTTGGGACACATGCCCGATGTCACCCCGCATCATTTTATGCCTCGGCGAGCGGGCCCCGCCCCTGCTCGCCGAGCCAAAGATTCTCCCCCATATGTCTTCTTAACCATTTATCTATCTGCCCTCCTACCTTCAAGGGTCTGTGGACATTTACTCCAATGTCCATACATTTCTCCACACTCTCGGAATCCTACCATTTGTTGTATATTCCCTTGCCTTGTTTGTCCTCTCCAAATGCATTACCTCACACTTCTCTGGACTGAATTCTGTTTTCCACTTTTCTACCCACCTGACCAGTCTATTGATATCTTCCTGCGGTCTACACCTTTCTTCCTCACGAGCAACAACACAGCAATTTTTGTATCATCTGCAAATTTCTTAATCATAGCTCCTACATTTAAGTCTAAGTCATTGATATATACCATGTATAGCAAAGGATCCAGTACTGAGCCCTGCAGAATCCCATTCGAAATAGCTTTCCTGTCACAAAACACCAGTCAATAATTACCCCTTGCTTTTGTCACTGGGCCAATTTTGGATCCAACTTTCCACTTTTCCTTGGATCCAAGAGCTTTTAATTTTCAGACAAGTCTGCCATGTGTGACCTTGTTAAAAGCCTTGGGGAAATCCATGTAGACTACATCAAATGTGCTACCTTCATCGACCCTGCTGTTATGGCAAATAACCCACTCCCCACAGTAGCAAGACTCTCTTCAGAGTGCCCAATTTGCACAGGGAGTACAACATTTCAACTTAAGTAGGCAGGACACACAAGAGAACATTCTTTATGGAGTCAGCATGAATGGCATGAGGTTAGCAGCAGTCGCACTGTGGCAGGACTAGAAGTTTAGTTGTTATTGCTCAGCTGAAACTGATCACTTTGTGTGTCCTTCCCTCTGCTGCCTCTTTGGCAATATTTTTAAAAATCATTCTCAGGATGTGGGCGTTGCTGGCCAGGCCAGCATTTATCGTTCATCTCTAATTGCTGTAGAGAAGGTGATGGTGAGCTGCCTTCTTGAGTTGAACTGAGGGAAGTTAAGAGTCAATCAGATTCCTGGAGCTGGGAGTCGTGTGGAGGCCAGGCTGTGTATAGACAACAGATTTCCTTCCTTGAAGGAATTACTGAACCAAATGGGGTTTTATGGCAATTTGGTAGTTTCATTTACCATTACAGACACTAGCATATCTTATTCCAGATTTTGTTTAATTGAATTTAAATTCCCTCGGCTGTCATAGTGGGATTTGAACTCATTCTCTGGATCATCAGTCAAGGCCTCTGGATTTATAACTAGTCCAGAGACATAACCACTCTGCCACCATACCCCCAATTCATTGGCAGGCAGGAGCGGCATGGATCTAGCAACAGTTTAATTCATTTTAGCAAAACCTCAACTCTGAACCATGCTGGGACCCAGGGTGTATGAGGGACCAAGAGTATGCAGTATTGAAAAGCAGCTGTGCCAGGTTAAGCCATTACAAGCATCAAAAATAATCAAATAGCCTTTTAGCTCCTCCCCAGTGACAAGGATGGCAGTAACTCTCAGACTTCTCAAGGGAGAGAAATACCTGGAAGTAGAATGAATAAGCTTTATCTCCAAACTTCCTTTCTAAATGCTCTTGCAACTTGGTTTGGGGTTTAGGCTTTTCTCCCGAGGGAGGAGGATAGATTTGCAACGTGGTCATATACAGGTCTCGTCTGAACTTCAACCCACAAACATCCATATCCTCACGTCCATAGCGGAATGCACAGTGCAGTCTGCAAAAAACTGAAACAACGATCCAGAAGTAATAGTGGGCTGACATCAGC
The DNA here is from genome assembly GCF_964194155.1 of Cetorhinus maximus. Lineage (NCBI taxonomy): Eukaryota > Metazoa > Chordata > Chondrichthyes > Lamniformes > Cetorhinidae > Cetorhinus > Cetorhinus maximus. The sequence continues at coordinate 19,841,868 of NC_135897.1, read as the reverse complement.
AACAAACAACGTTCAAAATAATTCTGCAACTTGTACTACAAGGATATTTCATTAAAGCTCCCTACTGCAGGTTGTCTCAGAGTAGACCTGTATTCAGTTCAATGAGTTATTGTTCACTAGTTGGCTCATGACATGACATAATGAGGTTTACACCTATGGCTTCCTGTGCTCTGAGTTCTTAATTTCAGCAGTCCCACCAATTCTTCTTCCCACCTGAGGGTCACCAAATCCCATTGTGTACATTTTTCAATAATTTCTGGCATTTATGAATGTCGGGCTATGCCATCATCCACTGCAATCGTGAAAGTGGTCTTTTAAAGCTTTAGCAAACATAATTTAATATACAGTTTTTGGTACTGCTATAGATACTTGGACAATCTTTCCATTGCTGTCTACTGTGTTGGAAAGCAAGATAAAACATCTGTAAATCACACAGCTAGGTGGCCTGTGAAAAGAGGAAGAGAGGAAAGGAGAATCAAATAAATAAAAATAGAAGATGCTGGAAATATTCAGCAAGTCAGGCAGCATCTGTGGAGAGAAACAGGGTTTCATCAGGCAAGCACCTTCAATAATCAAAGCCTTTACACCTACTGGGCCGCCTGTGAACTGCTCAGACATGAGATTAATTGGGGTGGTAGATTGGAGTGTCAATCTGAGAATATAAATATAGGGTTGTAAACTGAGTATCTTCAGTCTATTAGAACTAGGCTATTCAAAGTCTCATTTCAAAGACTGAAGATACTAAAGTGGGTAACTGACTGGCCCTGTGATTGGGCCTGGCACTGCATGGCCAAGGTACACCCAAACCAAGACACCCAGAGATCAATACAAATTGGCCAAGGGCTTCATCTGCATCTCCAGGTTGAGTTGGTCACACTACAATAGACAGCTCGCCCAGTTGGAAATGTGAATTTCACACACTCTGAGCCTCACACACACTGAAATGCGAATTTAGAGGGAATTGTCATTTAGGTAGTGTCCCCCAGTTCAAAGCCAGGAGAGGCTTAGAGCAAGCCATATGAAGCAGGGTGAAATCACAACACAATAAGGGCAACATCATGCTCCTCCTAGCTCTACCTGAATGAGATTTTTTTTTCACAAATTAACAAACACAAATTAGAAGGATTCTGAAGAATACTGACCAGGGCAGGCTTGACGTTGGTTCTGCTGATTACAAACTCCAATGGTACCTTCAAACAGGCTCCTAGTTAGCCTGTTCAAGGAACCTTACCCATGTTTATAACATCTGCCCAGGATGTCTAAAAAATGGGCCTCAGGAATTTAACAATGTATTCAATAGCTGTGAAAGTTGGGTGCAGAATGTTTCAAGGCGAAATTGGTATGTTTTGTACCCAACATACAACCTTGAAAGGGGTGCACCACATACCAATGTGTGCCCCAACACCTCAATGTTATTACCCATTTGCACTTACACATGTGAGGACACAGGTGCATGCAGAAGATATCTGTCTGTACATGTGTGTGCATGGCTTATTGTGTGTACATATGAGCAGGACAAAAGAGGCTATAATTTTGTCTTGGGAAGTTGAATAAAACAGGTGATAGTGAATCAGCAGTCTGTTTTATACTGAACCCAATCGGCTCTTTAATTGACATAAATGAAATCAGGGTGAGCGTTCAATGTGTGAGGGTACAGAGTGTGAGGATTCAGAGTGTGTAAGGGTTCAGAGTATGAGTGTTCAGAGTGTGTGAGGGTTCAGAATGTGAGGGTTCAGAGTGTGAGTGTTCAGAGTGTGAAAGGGTTCAGAATGTGTAAGAGTTCAGAGTGTGAGTGTTCAGAGTATGAGAGGGTTCAGCGTGTGTGAGGGTTCAGAGTGTAAGAGAGTTCAGAGTGTGTGAGGATTCAGAGTGTCAGAGTTCAGAGTGTGTGAGGGTTCAGAATGTGAGTGTTCAGAGTATGAGAGGGTTCAGAGTGTGTGAGGGTTCAGAGTGTGAGTGTTCAGAGTGTGTAAGGGTTCAGAGTGTGTAAGGGTTCAGAGTATGAGAGGGTTCAGAGTGTGTGAGGGTTCAGAGTGTCAGAGTTCAGAGTGTAAGAGAGTTCAGAGTGTGTGAGGATACAGAGTGTCAGAGTTCAGTGTGTGAGGGTTCAGAGTGTGTAAGGATTCAGAGTGTGAGAAGGTTTAGAGTGTGTAAGAGTTCAGAATATGAGGGTTCAGAGTATGAGAAGGTTCAGAATGTGAGAGGGTTCAGAATGTGTAAGGGTTCAGAGTGTGAGGGTTCAGAGTGTGAGGGTTCAGAGTGTGAGGGTTCAGAGTGTGTGAGGGTTCAGAGTGTGAGGGTTCAGAGTGTGAGGGTTCAGAGTTTGAGGGTTCAGAGTGTGTGAGGCTCAGAGTGTGTGAGGGTTGAGTGTGAATGTGTGGCTTTGTGTCTGTGAGGTTTTGTGTCTTTGAGGTTTTGTTGTTTGTGAGGCTCAGTGTGTATCAAGCACAGTCTGCAAGTGCGATGTTTTCTATTTTTGATTTGATTATTATTGCAGCCCTCAAACAATTAATGTCAGTTGGCCTCACTTCTCTGATTAGACAAGCCTACAGAAAGGCAAGAATCTGAGCAGGTAGTTCAGATGGTTATTTTGTTCAACAAAGAGAGGGATTTCTCACCTTTCATATCCTTTATGTAGCCAGTATCCAATACAATCACACCATCTGCAGAGAAACAAGATAAGGTCAGTTACTGAAACCAGCCCTGGCCACGCGGCCTGTTTCATCCAGCACCAACCGGCCTTCTCATTAACCAGCTCAGGAACACCATGTGATTCATACAGTAACAGTCCCAGATCTCCTATTAACAAACTCAGGGACACTCTATCAATCAGGCCGAGTGCCAGTCCTCTCACTAACCACTGTGATTCAGCCCAGATTCAGTGCCAACCCTCCCAGCCACCAATCCTGGGATGCTATGTGGAACAATGCCCGCTGCCAATCCTGCCAACAATCTGTCTTGGGGCATTGTGTGGTATGTACTGTTATTGGAGTTAGATCACATTGGATAGATTTTATTGGGAATGGATTACAGAAGAAAAGTTTTATATTGTGGGGGAGTAATTTGTTCACATAGAGCTGCTTCTAGTGGCACCTCACGGACCACGTCGATTCCAAGGCTGGTTGGGGGATCGGGGGGTGGGGATGGCTGCAAGCACTGCCACAGGCTGCCACCTGAATGGCCTGTGCAGTTTCCTCAATGCTATCAATCAGGAAACCAGTGCAGGTGGCACTGGTGGCACTACAACTACCTGACCTCCAGGAATCGACATAATGTCTGCATGGCACCGATGGAAGCGGGGCTACATAAATGAATTTCTCCGCTGCATTATATAGCTACATTATTTGGGAGATGGACATTGATGATATATTATATTGGAGATCTGTAAGTTTGGGGGTGGATTATGTTGGAGATGGGTTTTATTGGGGAAAAATTATATTGGAGATAGATTGAATTGGGGAAAAATATTGAATTATATCAGAAAAATATTACATTAGGTATATTATATAGATGAATTATGTTGGAGCTGTTTTATTTTCAGGATGGATTATTATTTTTTATTTGTTCATGGGGTGTGGGTATCACTAACTGGGCCAGTGTTTATTGCCCATCCCTAATTGCCTTGCGCAGAGGGCATTTAAGAGTCAACCATATTGTTGTGGGTCTGGAGTCATGTGTAGGCCAGATCAGGTAAGGACAGCAGATTTCCTTCCCTAAAGGACATGAGCGAGCTAGATAGGTTTTTATGACAATCGGCAATGTTTTTGTGGTCATCATCAGACTTTTAATTCCATATTTTTGTTGAATTCAAATTTCACCAGCTGCCATGGTGGGATTCAAACCTGGGTCCCCAGAGCATTACCTCTCTGGAATATTAGCCCAGTGATAATACCTCTATACCACCACTTCCCTCAATGTAATTGACAATGTAATATCTTGTGGAGGGGTTATGTTGAAGGTTTTATTGTTAATGTATTATATTGGGATGGATAATGTTGGGAGGTTTATTGCATTGAAGTTGGGTTATATATCAGAAACATATTGAGTTTTATTATATTGGGGTTGTACATTATGATAATTATAAATTTGGATTGCTGAACTGTCAATAGCAGCAACCTTTTCCTGTGCTTTGTTCAGAAAGAATAGTTTGACACGTTAAAAGTTGCAAAGGTGTTTTTTCTCAGGTGTCCTTATCGGCCTCTATTTCTGAATGCCTCTTGGAATTTTAATGGAAACAGCAGGTTGATTTTTTGAGCAGATGTACTAAATATTCATAGCCCTGTTTGCCACGTTCTATTCCTAATCATTCATAATCATTCACAATGTGGTTTGTGGTTTGGTTTCCCATCTCATGTGCAAATCTGTAGTATCTCTGCGACAAAACTGATGATTTTGATGGCAATGGTGACTGATGCTGTAGAAACCTTGTTTGTACCATGAGGACAGTCCATGTTTTTCTTTGCATTGCCATCAACTCTATGCTGATCCTGTTTCCAGATTTTTTATGCTTTGCATTTCTTTTCCTTCCATGGTCATAATGACATCTCTAAATAATTGTCACATACCACCTTTTCATTAAAGATCAAGCCTGAGGAAGTTAGCATAAGCTCTTTCTCATATCAGCTAACAAACACTTAACAGGGAAACTTACACAATGCCAAGCAATTTTATTTGAAGGGCCAATTTGTTAATACTAAGAAACATGGTAATTACAGGTTAGTACACAGCTGCTACCTAAAGCAGTTGGTTCTCTGCTGGAACTTGCACTTACCCACGGCATCAGTATGGGCGACATGAGCTATAAAGTCTCTCTTGCCCAAGTAGACAGCAATCTGTGAAAGCAGAGATAAAACACTGTTAGCACAGCCCATGACTGAGATAGTCAATGCCAGTTATACCCTCTGCCTGTCACAACAATAACCTGTGCTTCTATGTAATATAATTTTATTATTGTGGTTACTCATGACCCAAGATTAAACTGAGTTTAGTTTCAGAATAAAATCCTTGCAGTTTAGAAAGAAAGAATGAAAGAACAAAAGAAAGAAAGAAAGAATGAAATAAAGTAAGACAGTGTTACTTGATTTTCCAGACAGGTTTCCCATTAGAAATATTGAACTTTATTTACAGACAGCAGCAGCAGTTACATGCTTCCATCAAGCTCCACAATTAGAAGAAGAACTCCCACTCTAAGGTTCCCATGCTGAGAGCTAATTCATTCACACTGTCATTTGAAACTATACAATTCAAGACTATACAACATAAGTCTTAAAGCTACAGTCATTACATTCCTTAAAGCTACAATTACTACATTCCTCCCCCTTTAAAATTTTTGAACAGTTTGTATTTACAAGAATATCTACCTTCATGACATTACAAATATATACACAGATTATGGAATTATAAAGTCAGTCTCTCAAGTGGTCTCTTGATCTGGGTGGAATGTCCTAGCTCCACGACTTTCGAATCTCTTACAGGATCCACATAATCTGGAACCGCAGCAACATCAAGTACCTCTTTAGGCACAGGCAGTTCAGTGTTATCTACTCCAACAGAGACATCTGGTATGTCTATCCTTGGCTGAACAATTTCAACAGGGGCCACAGGTTCTACAATGATTACAGGTGGAGCATCATTTTGTTGGGATATCTCCCTTCTTCTCAAATGTTTGCAGGTGATCTGGCCCTCTACTTCTATTGGTACAACAAGGGTCCAGTCACAGAAACTATTACACCAGGTAACCAATTCCACCCACCACCGAAGTTTTGTACATCTGCTGCTTCACCAACAGTAAATTCTCACTCATGACTATGCAAAACACAGGCAGACTTTTTAGCTTGGCTTGCGGGTGTGCTCCCGACCCGCTCGAACGTAAAATAGTGCGTGATATTTAAGTCAGCGGGTGTGCGTGAAAGTTGGAAAAGCACCCGCTGACAATTAAGAGGGCAATTAAGCCCATTAAAGTTCCAATTGTACCCGATTTTTCGTGGTCTGTCCAACCTTGCGACTGGTGGATGGGCAAATCTGCCAGGCGGACTTTGCATTTTTGATGAAACTTAATCCAAGGGCGGGATGAGGTTTCCATTATTAAATTTAAAAAAATAAAATGTATGGACAGAACTTTCATCATGTGTATGTTTAGATAACTGATTCTGATGCGTGGACAATTTTTTCTGGATTTTAAAATCTTTATTTATTGCTTTCTAAGTTCTTCAGCTCCCTGAGGCAGCTTTGTGCCTTCAGGGAGCTTTCATTCCGCACTCCCCCGCACCCGCACTTATGTCAGTACCTGCCCTCCTCCCGCCCCCACCCTGGCAGCGCTGAGCATTTCAGCATGTGTTTCATGCTGGCTGGCCAGTTAGCAGCCAGTCAGCATGAAATTGTGGTCGGGGGCTGGTCACTGGCAGCGGTCTGTCCCCCGGCTGCTCACAGGCCCACCGACCTCACCCGCACGCCGACCTAAAAATCCTGCCCAATCGGTCGCTTTTAGATTCCCTTGACTTTTTTCCACCTGCCCCTCCAAATTGGGAGGTACAAGGCTTAATCTCGTTCAGAGGCATCACATCATTAGTAGCTCTGAAGGTGTTTAACCTGTAGTAGTATGGGGTGTTGTTCATTGTCTTTTCTGAACCATCTTCCATCTTGTCTTCTTCTGTCTACCACAGAGTTTAGTCTCGTCCTTCACCTTGACTTCACAGTTGGCCTGACTTCTCTCAGGTGAAATCTCAACTTGGTTCCGTTCAGGGGTTGAGCTACTCATAGCTTCATCACCCACTTGTGTTTTGGAAAGTTCCACAACTTTTCCTTCTAATGCCTCTTTTGTTTCACTCGGCTAGTTCTTCAGCTCTTTTGTCTCCTTCTTGTAATGTTGCCTTCCTCCTGGAACCTTGAACATTGCTGCATCTTCCCTGCCAACTGGTTCTTCAGTTTTTTCACAGTGATGTTAAGTTCTTTCTGCTTCTCTTCGTAATTTTCCAGAGGTACAAACTTTGACTTGAAGGATCCTTGACGTGTGTGAAGGTCTTTCAACAGGTTTTCCTTTTCTTTGCGAGGCTCACTTGCTTCATCTTGAATTCTGTAATTCAGCAGGGTCTCCTTGAGTTTCTTCTGCTGTTCTTCCATGCTGCTGTTTAAGAGTCTTCATTTCCTCAAGTTGCTGAATGGCTACACACTCCTTTAACATCCTGTTAACGCCCTTTGACTCTCCAAGCTCATTCTAAAGTAACTTGCTTTGTTTCTTTTCCAACTCAGAAACTCTTCCTGCTTCCTTTTGAAATCTCATTGGCCAATCAAGGTTAATTTCCCTCAAACAATGCGATCTAGAAGGCTTGGTCCTTCACCTTTTACTGCTATCATTGGGAGCTGTGCTGTTTGGTGCTTATAATAAACAGGTGCAGTGGTAATACCCTTCACTTGGATAGCTTCGTTAGTGTAAGTTTTCAATTTGGCTGAAGTCTACTCCAAATTCAATTGTTGAGTACCCTTGTTTAAATAATTGAAGGTGTGCTCTCCTACTACAGTGGTTGAAGCACCAGTGTCCACTTCCATCTTTAAAGGTTTTCTGTTTACCTGCACAGTAACAGTGATTGGCTCTGTCTTCCCTACTTTTACATTAAAGAGGGAGTAAATATCAGAATTGGTGGTTTCTGGTCCTTCCACATTATGTACTTCGATTGACTTAGTTTGCAGCCTGGGAGTGTGTCTCAATCTTGCTTTACAATGCTTCAGTATGTGCCCTCTTTAATGGCATAGCACCCCACCTCTTTAAAACAGCAAGTTTCAGGAGTATGATTGCTTCCACATCAGTAACAATTCATTTTCAGATTTGTTGCTGAGCTGTTTCCTGTATTTATTTTACATTTTCGGGTAGAGGGGACTGTCTCCTGCTTCGCGGTGGAGTCCCGGCTTTTTGTGCCACACCCAGCTGTCTGTTCCCACCCCAACTGGAAAATGGCTCCATTTTGTGCACTTTGTATAGCCTGCACATCCCATTCAGTGCTTTCCATCATGAGCGCTATTTCCAATGTTTTTTTAAATTTGAGGTTTACTTCAACTAATAAGCGTCATTGAACGGCATCATCTTGCACACTGTAGACCAAGTGAGCCCTGAACATATCACTTAGGGTTTCCCCCAAATCACAGTATTCAGTCAGTTGTTTCAAATATATGTAGCAATGGTCTCCCCCAGGACTCTAACCCTCGAATTAAACCTGAACCCCTGGATGGTGACTGAGGGTTTGGGTTGAAAGTCTCCCTTAATGAGGTCTACCAATTTACTGAAGGTCTTTGAATAGGGTGCATTCAGGGCCGTCAAACTTCGGATTAAGTTATAGATTTTACTCCTGCAAATGCTTAGGACAATTGCTCTCCTCTTTTCCTCCCCCATCATTTAATTTGCCTGGAAATAGAACCTGAGGTGTTCTACATATTGACACCAATCTGCTGTGGATGGTTTGAAGGGGTCAATCCTGCTAAAATGTGTCATATCTCGTGAGTATATCTTCCTTTGCTTCTGTTTAAACAAGATACTTAGAGTTGCTGGGCAAGGGACAATGCTGGACCCGATTTATCCTCATTATCAGTTTTTTATGGACTTGATTTTCCAGACAGGTTTCTCAGTAGAAACGTCAAACTTTATTTACGGGATGCAGCAGCAGTTACATGCTTCCATCCAGCTCCACAACTAGAAAAAGAACTCCCACTCTAAGGTTCCCCACACTTCAGTGAGTGATTCATTCATACTCTCACGTGATACTATACAATACAATAAGTCTTAAAGCTACAATTACTACAGAAAGAAATACAGAAAAAAAGAAAGAACAATTATATAGTGACCTTACATAATTTCAAGATATCACAAAGTGCTTCACAGCCAATGAAGTATTTTTTCTAAGTGGACTCATGGTTTTAATGTAGGGAATCATGGCAACCAATTTGCACAAAGCAAGGTCCCATAAAAACAATGAGATAAATGACCAGATACTCTGTTGTGGTGATGTTGGTTGGGAGGCAAAGATGTCCAGGGGAAGTCCCTTTCCTCTTCTTTGAACGGTACCATTAAATATTTTACATCCATCAGAAAGGTGAAGGGGACCATGTTTTAATTTCTCAACTGAAAGACAGCTCCTCCAACAGTGCACAACTCCCTCAGAGGGGAGATGCTGCTACACTCAAGAGTCAGTGTGGATTCTGTGCTAAAATCCTTCCATGAGGCTTGAACTTAAAACCCTCTGACTGAGAGATGAGAATGCTACCACTGGCCCAAAGCGAGTACCTGCTTGGTTACAGTCTAGAAAGGAGAAGCTGGTTAGCTGCTCTAAACTAGCTGATAAGCATTGCTCTGGTTTGCTAATTAACAGGTTACAACTCTGTTTCCTCTGGTGGCCACAGGGCAGTGAGGAAAGAAAGTTGCATAGTATGCTCTTTTAAGCAACACTTCGATAACCGGCAACTAGTTTCAAGTTTGTCTAGGGCCCTGTTTTTCTAGCCCAGCTGACTGAGAAGTGTGAAAACTCAGATCAAGCACATTTCAGGATATCTTTTTTCAAGGGATCTCTTTAATTCATGGATTTTGCTCAGCTTCCAACACGCAGGAGTTTAAAGGAACAAAGAAGTAATGTCAGTACAGGTAGCCATTGCATACAGACTCATTTCAAGGAAACGGTGAAAATATAATCACCTGCCCTATCTGAATTTAATGTTTTAAAGTGGTTTCTTGTATTTAGAAGCAAGTGCGATATGGTAGATACCACCCTCCTTTACCAATTTGTCTAATGTATAATGCACCTTATGATGTGATATTAGAGCTAGATGGTTTCAGGGTTGATCCCTACCCCTCTCTGAGTTTAGGACCACCTGAAAGATTGATCTTTAAATGTAGATGACAAAGACCTGTCCAATTTCTGCACAAATCACACATCACATTGCATTGCTGCAGATCAGTGGTTGATTACTGAAAGCAAGTACTTAGACTTTTATGACCAGAGGATATCCCAAAATGCAGCTAATGGAGTGCTTTTTTGAAGTGTAGTCACTTGTAATATATGAAATGCAGCAACCAATTTGTGCACAGCAAGCTCCCACACAGCATTGTGGTTGTGTTTACTGAGGGATACATTTCAGCCAGAATCTTGGGGACAACTCCACCGCTCCTCATTGAATACTGTTTTGGGATCTTTAAGTTCCAACTAAACTCGGTTAATGCCTCAACTGAAAGCTAACATCTCTGATAGTTCAGCACTCTCTCAACACTGCACTGAAGTGTCAGCATGGACCTAGTATAGATGTGTTGAGGTATGTTTATGCAGCATATTTAAGGCAATTGGTGTATTGATAGGCATTGCTATCTGTATATTACACTGCAATGCTCCCAGTAGAAGTGATTTCATTTGTTATTTTGTCTGTGCTGCTACTCTGGAATCTGTGCCATTTGTATTGTAAAGCCCCCACGGCAGCAGAAAAATTGCAACCTCCACTGTGCAGCTGGTTAAATGTCACCACTGTAGCTTTTGTTTTCTGGCTGTGCACCTTCCCTAATTTCAGACTGCTCGCACAGCCTGAAACTCCCACACATCAATGTGACGCTGTAGTCTTAGATGAAAAATGGAGGCCGGAAATTAGGTCGGTGAGGGGGAAAAAGAAAAGAGAGGAAAACTGAAAGCTAATTGGAGGTCACGTACCGATTTGTCACGGGTAGTCTTTTTGAAGACAATGTTTTTGGGAGCTGTAGGTGGAGAGGTCATCTTGGCAATAACCACGCTGGGAGCAGGGGTATTCTGGGTCTGGGCGTTGCTCATCTTTCCTGGTGTGTTGTGATGGAATAGACTGAGAAGCAAAAAAAGTAAAAAAGAAATGGTAAATACACAACGGCACATTCTCATTATGGCATTATTCTGTTAAAAAAGACTTCCCTTTAAAAAGATTGAAGACTGGTTAATGATAATGCTAGAAAGCAAGTGAATTGTTCACACATCAGATAATAACCTTTGCTGAAATGGCGGAGAAGGAATTCGATAAATGGCCTAAGCCGTCATTTCTAACCTTTAGTCATTAACTGAGTAACTTCCTTTACATCATGCAGTGTCCCTGTTTTATTTTTAGGGTTAATACTCAGGCATTATTCTTGTGTTCTTTGCCAAACACCACTTGTGTAAAACAAGCTCTCACTCGCTACCAACTGAAGTGTGACCTTATATACACGAATATGCATGTAAACTCTGGTAATATAGGTGAGAATTTTACATCCCTCACTGAGAGTGGGCTATTAGGTTTGGGGGATAATGGTGGGTGGGATGTTGGACACAAGCATGCCCATCACCTGCCCACCTCCACTGGAATTTTACCAGCTGCGGGGAGCTGGTGGGCGGCTCGGCCACCCTTGAGCCAATTGAGGCCCTTCAGTGGCCAAATAATGATCACTTAAGCTCTCCTTCCACAGTCGCTCGTAATTTACTAACAGCAGTGGGGAGTGGCGGTGTTGCCCCTGACACGTGATGAGACCACCAGGTGTATCCTGGCGGCCTGACCATTGGCTTGGAGATGGGATCCTCCTGTTCAGGCATTCTGGGGCCCCTTGAGGGCCCACCCATTTGAAAGAGCAGGCCCCATCTGATCACCCTGCCCAGCCTTCTGATTGCCACCAACATCCCCAATCTCACCTTGCAACCCTGCCTTACTTGCCTATTTCTCTGGCCTCCATCACTGCTCTAATTGGGGACTTGCTTCAGTCCCAGTAGTGGCTACTGCTCCCAATGGCGCTGCTGGGACTGCAGAACTGTGGCCCTCTAATTGGCTAGCAGCTTTTGGAGGTGGGACAACCTATCTCAGAGGGACTTCAGCCATTTAAATGCCTGATAATCATAAAATCTAGCCATAACTTCCAGGGCCAATGAAGGCTGGCTTGCCTTGACTTTCCAGTCAATGGATGGGAACACTATCCCACTTTAAATTCCAGCCATATACTCGGGTCAAATAGAAATCTTTCTAACTTACTGGCTATGACATACTCATTCCTGTGTTCTCTCAGAAGTCAATAATAAACATTCCATCAGACAATGTGACTCAGGTTATAAATTTTAAATCAGATTTATTAACAATAAAAATTATACAGACATAAGAAATCAATACAGTTGATTACAGAATTTGCTTGGGCAAAATAAACCAAAAGTGATAACTCTCACTAACTCCCCTAATACTTCCAAAACCTGGATCACCATCTATAATTCATGTGTAGCTGAGATGAATAGTATAAATACAATTAAGGGGAAACTACATAAGCATGTGAAGGAGAAGGGATAAAAGGTTATGTTGATCTTGAGCCCCACATTCTCAACAATATTTGTGTAAAGAAGTTTCTTCTGAATTCCCTATTTGATTTCTCGGTGACTATCATATCAATTGCCTTGGGTTTTGCTCTACCCTACAAATGGAAATATTCTGCTGGTTCTACTCTTCAAAATATTTCATAATTTTGAAGATCTCTATCAGGTCATCCCTCAGCCTTCTCTTTTAATGGGACAGGAGACCAGGTCTGTTAATCCTTTCCTGATAGGTATAACCTCACAGTTCTGATATCATCCTTGTTAAGCTTTTTTATACTCTCTCCAGTTCTTCTATATTCGTTTTCTAATATGATGAGCAGAACTGCACACAATACTCCAAGTGTGGTCTATGCAACGTTCAATACAGGTTTAGCATAACTTCTCTACTTCTCAATTCCATCCTTCTACAAATAGATACTAATGTTTGGTTTGCTTCTTTAAAGACCTAACTAATCTGTATTGCTCTTTTAAGTGATTTGTGCATGTATACTACCAGACCCCTTTGCTTCTCTATCCTGTTTAGATTTGTATTTTCTAAATTAAATGTGACCACATTATTTTTCTCATCAAAATGTAATATCTCAGTTATCAGTATTGGCATGTATTTGGAAATTATATGCCCATTCTGCAAGTTAATTCATGGGCAGAATTTTACCCTTGGCGTGCGGGCTCGGCAGGGGCAGTCAGGAAGCTGACTGCTGCCCACGATCGGGCCCAGAAGGCAATTTCATGCTGGCGACCCAATCAAGGCCCGTTCAGCGTGAAACACGAGCGGCAGCGCTTAGCGCTGCCTGTGCAGGCGGGGGAAGGAGGGCGAGCGGGCCAAGCGCGAATATTGCACATGCTCGTGAGTGCATGCTACATAATCTCCCTGAGGCACGGAACTGCCTCGGGGAGGTGAAGCCGTATGAAAAATAGAAAAATAAAAAAAAATGTAGTGAAACATGTCCCCTCATGTGACTCTGTCACATCAGCAGGGACATGTTATTAATGAAAAATGAAAGTTTTTATTTTATTATTATTTGCTTTTGGAAACCTCATCCTGCCCATGGATGAGGTTTCCAAAAAAGTGCAAAGGCTGCTTGGCATTTTCGCCTGCCCACCAACCATGAGGTTGGGCAGGCAGCGAAAAATTTATTTCAATTAGCTTTTTAATGGCCTTAATAAGCCTCTTAATTGTTGGAGGGTGCACTGCCGACTCCGGCATGCGCCCGCCAATGGAAATTTTGTGCGAATGCCTGATGAATTTGAGACATTTGAATACACGTCACATATTCTAAAACATGGCACAGCATTCTAGAGTGTGGGAAATTTTAAGAAAAAGCCCATTGGGTCCAGCAAACCTGACCTTATGGGTCACCTAATCTACCAACCTTGTTGCCATATCCCTTGACCTTGTCTGTCTATCTTCTCACCAGATTCATCAAACCCACCTACTACCTTCTCACCTCATTCTACAGTTCCTTCTCTCAAAAGGAACACATATGATTCTCTTCTGGTCCAATTTGAATGTTTCAAAATCCTTCCCTACGAACCTATTCCATCATTTACCCTTTGGGTGATAAAGTTTTCCTGACTCTCCTTCTTAGTCTTAACTTCAATTCCCCGGGGATTTGAACACCTTGTCACAGGGATTAATGTTCCTGAATCAATTTTGTTAATTCCTTTAATAATTCTGAAAATTTTGGTTACAGCTACCTAACATCTCCTCATTCCTGACTTTCTCAACCTTAAAATAAAAGTTATGGTAAAATTGCACTTTCGGAGCCTTTTATAGATTAACACTGCTGGAATTGAATAGTACAGGCAAAATATTTAATAATCATTCAAAATTAAAATATTTCACCTTTTATTTCAAGATTTTTCTCTAATTATTCTGTTTACTTGCTATGAAACAAGCAGCTGACAAATACAGAAAGGCCATTTAAACCCATGCAACATGCTGGTTCTCATCTCCCAGGGCAGAATTTTACATTCGGCTTGTGGGCGCACACCCGATACACTGGAACGTAATATGATGTGCGATGGCATCAGGCGTGCGTCCCAATATCATCCTGCTGTCTCGTGATATTTCATTCAGCAGGCGCGCGCCGGAGTCAGCTGCACGCCCGCCGATAATTGAAAGGCCTAATAACAAACTAATTAACTTCAAATTTATGCTATCTGTCCAACCTAATGGTTGGGCAAAAAGGCCAAGCGGCCTTTATGTTTTTTAGGAAACCTCATCCACAAGCGGGAGGAGGCTTCCTAAAGTTATTACAAATTAAATAAAACTTTTATTTGAAAAATAAAAACATGTCCCATCTCATGTGACACAGTCACATGAGGAGGCATGTTTCATTAAATTTTTAATGTATTTATTTACTTTTTTGAAAAGCATTTCAATCTCCCTGAAGCAGCTTTGTGCCTCAGGGAGATTGAAGCCCTCTTCCGCGCGCGTTTGCGAAAAAGCGTTGGACCCGACTCTCCGTCCTGCCCCCGCCCACACAGGTAGCGCTCAGCGCTACTGCTCGCAATCCACGCTGGGCGGGCCTTAATTGGTGGTCGGCTCTGCAACCGGCCACGCCGATCCCATCCAACCAATGTAAAATCCTGGCCCCAGTTTATCCATCAACCTGATTTAACATAGGACAGGTACATTTTAACAAAATACCTCAAACAGCCAACCTCAGTCTGGGACTGAAAGACCAACAGTGTCTTGAAAATTCCCTTTCTTCCTTCAGATATCTCAGTCAGTGAGCGGGACGAACCTTTGTCTTAAGATGAACTATTGAAATACTTACTGATAGTTGCAGGTCAGCGATTATACAAATTTGTAGTCACAACATGTGTCAGCATTTGAGTGGATTACAGTTTGTGATAAGGAGACAATGTAAGTACAACAAATCCTTCCCAAGGTTACAACTCCATATTATAAAGCTTCTTTTAATAATCTTTTAATTGTCCTATTGTACGCAAAAGATTTACAATGTCCTCTTTCCATGAATTTCTGAGCAGAATATGGTGGAGGAAAGAAAGGGACCATTTTCCCACCCACTGGTGACCTTCATTATTCTTGTAATAATATGCAAATGATGAACAGCTGTCGCTGACAGATTTGCCCAGGGAATGTCCATCTAATCAATTTGAAAGTCTTGACATTTGTTTTGAGTTTATGCCAATTCTACAGTGGATGCAAGAGTGCTGGTGTGTTACAGCCATTCTTCATCCCCATTGCAGGTGAGCACTACCTAGGAATCTTGCTAAAATTATAACAAGACCACAAAGTTGGAAAATTAGTTGAGGTCAGAAGTGCATTTTTGTGGTGGGGAGAAGTCCTGTCACGCTGGAGATGCATCCCAATTCCTGTGGCCCAGGGGCCGGATCTGGCCCATTGTATTTTTTCATCCAGCCCGTAGGGAGATTTCAAAATCCCAGCCCTGTGCCCCTCCGCGTGCTGCACTCTGGGCCAGCCGCCACCATGTTCTAATGCCTGAGCCTTGGCCGCAGTCACCAGAGGCCCAGGCTGTGGGGAGAGGACAAGAGAGCGAAGCCTGAGATCCAGGAGCAGGAGCAAGAGCACAGGGTAGGGATGGGAAGCTCAGGTGGCGAAGTGTGAGTAACCCGGACAGCCACAGTGGGTAACCAACTCAAGTGCCTTAATAGGAAAGATCTGAGAACAGATGTCCAGGTCAACCATGACTAGGATGGTCAGATTGATGTGTGCTGTCGGGGAAGATGAGAATAAAGGAGGACAGGAAAAATTAATTTTATACCATGGAACAGAAAGAAGACAAACAAGTACTTTAGCATTCTTTATCTACTTCTAATAACTTCCTATTAAGTTGTCTGCTTTTCAAAAGGGCAGTCAGTGTTCTAAATGTTCAAATCTCAACTCAGAGAACTTAACTTTCCAGATAGATATGACAACAGAGATACAATCTTTTCCAGGATAGAGGAACTTTTTGGGATAACGCAGAAATTAGAAGTTCCACACTATAAACTTTATAGTGGGTAACCTGGGGCGGGGAAGAAAGGGACCAGGTCACCTGACTCCATCACAGAGAGAGATGTAGACAGAGTGGGAAAGGAGAGAGAGACACACACCGACAAAATGGGAAAGGAGAGAGACAAAGAGAGAGAATGGGAAAGGAAACAAGCAAAAAGTTGAGCTGAATTTCAGGAGTGCTGTGATTGAGACACAGAAGCTGTGCTACTCATCAAGGAAAAGCGAACTCAGCCACTGCTTTAATGTAGCTCTCTCCTGGCCTAGCCTGAACTGTCATTAGCCAGTGCGACAATGACTGGTCTTGGTCACTATCCATTCAGGTTTCTTGGTCTTTCAAATAAGATAAATCCAGCAATTTCCCATAATGTGTGCTCTACTAGGATAGCAAGCAATAAAATTCATGATTTTCTTCCTGTGATCATAGCCTGGTTGCTTGTTGATCGAATGTAAGCTCTTTAATTGTTCATAAAGGGAATATTATTGGATTAGGGCCTGTAGGGCTATGAATTTCAGCAATATGTCTCTGTGCTTTGGGAAATCCAGCCAGGTGATAGAACGTAGGGCTCCTTTGTGCTGCTCGCTGTTTTCAATAGGAAATTAATAAAGTCATTTGCATGATCAAATAAGGCATCTGTTATGGTCATAGTGCATCAGTGAATTGAAAGGTTGGAGAATTTGACAGTTGTTAGCTGATTGATATCCCTGTTCTATGAGTGAGGGACAGCTAGAGATCTTTAGGTGAGATTTTCAACTTGCTGCCTTGGGCATAAAACTGGTGTTGTAGATTGGTAATAGAAACTGCATTCATGGGAAGAAACAGTTCCACTCACTTCATATGCACTTGATGTATGACACATTATGCATGTGAATGGCCTGGTAGCAGTCATGATTTACTGTGCCACAATTATTTGAAGGGGTAGGAAGACTTAACAGATGGGTGCTTGAGGTCCAAAGATATCCTTTTCAGCCCCAGCCCATGCCCTTACACATTGCCACAAGCAAGGGTTGAAAGCTTATATCTAGAGGATATGGGGAGAAAGCTGGAGCAGGCAATTGAGTTGGATGATCAGCCATGATCATAATGAATGGCTCGAAGGGCTGAATGGCCTACTCCTGCTCCTATTTTCTATGTTTCTATGTTAAAACGGAATAAGAGGCTCAGATAGCCACTAGGATCATGCTCAAAACAGAGCAGTGGAATGGTTCAGAACTTGAACAGAGTGATTTCCACTTTCTGAGCATTATGTGTTGGTGCAGCCATTGGGAACCATGCAAAGCAGCATGCTGCAAAAGGTTGGATGAGTCCAGTAGCCTGACATGCATAAACGGCCACGAAGATTTCATTGCAGTTCGCTATGGGGCATATGAACATACGAATTAAGAATAGGAGCAGATCATTCAGCCCTTCAAGCCTCCTCTGCCATTCAATAAGATCATGGTTGATCTGATTGGGGTGCATACAAGCAAATCTGTGGTGAGTCCTCAAAACCAGCTACCCATCAGCTCGTCAGTGATTTTCCCACTACTGAGGGCATAGGATGGAATTTGATTTTTGGTTATAGTGTAAAACAGCCAATATTGGATCAATTGGAAAGGAAAGTTTGACAAGGTGTGTATTAGGCAGCCAATCTGCCATGCACCCATTTTAGATGGTCACCAAAAATTATAATTATCCTTTGGTGAGGGTGTTCTGTCACTTCCAACTTCACCAAGCTTGGGGATCAGTCAGAGAGGAACTTTCAGCATCAAACTGGTGTGATTGTTCCACTATTGTTGATTATTTGTGTAATCAGTGACTTCAGACACTAGAAAGAAAAGCACTCACAGGGAAGTTTAATTCAGCAGAACTTATTATCAACACTGTCCACTGTAAGAATAGATTATCTGGCTTGGAGAACAGATTTGTTGTGCTGGAGCTCCTCTTACCCTACTTCTGTTTTAAAATACAGTGGCTAGCTCAGCCATTTTATACTTGTTCATTGCATTAATGGTTAATTCTGCAGCCATTCCTACATTCCTCTATCTCCATTCAGCTTCACTACTGTTCTCCCCAACAGAGAACATAACTGAGTGGATTCCCTTATTATAAAGAAATGCTTGCATTTATAACACCACATTTCATGACCTCAGGATGTACTAAAGCAGCTTACAGTCAGTGAAATACTTTAGAAGTGCAGTCACTGTTGTAATGTAGATCTCCTTGTAGCTAATATGCACATTCAAGTCCTACAAATAGCATTGAGATCATGACCCCCAGTTAGTCTGTTTTAGTAATGTTCATTGAGGGATAATATTGATTAAGATGCAGGAAGAACTCCCCCAATAGTGCCATATGATCTGTTATGTCCACCCAATAAGGTAGACGGGTCCTCAGTTTAACACCTCATTCAAAAGGTGCAGCACTTCCTCAGAACTGCATTGAAGTTATCTGACTAAACTGTAATTTTGTCACAAAGAACACTCGTTTCCCATGCCAATTAGCAATTTTTTAAAATTCATTTACAGGATGTGGATGTCGTTGGCTAGGCCAGCATCTATTACCCATCCCTAATTGCCCTTGAGAAGGTAGTGGTGAGCTGCCTTCTTGAACCGCTGCAGTCCATATGGTGTAGGTACACCCACAGTGCTGTTAGCAGGGGGAGTTCCAGGATTTTGACCCAGCGACAGTGAAGGAACGGTGATATATTTCCAAGTCAGGATGGTGAGTGGCTTGGAGGGGAACTTCCAGGTGGCGCTGTCCTTTGCCTTCTAGATGGTAATGGTTGTGAGTTTGGAAGGTGCTGCCTAAGGACTCTTGGTGAGTTTCTACAGTGCATCTTGTAGATGGTACACGCTGCTGCCACTGTTCGTTGGTAGTGGAGGGAGTGAATGCTTGTGGAAGGGGTGCCAGTCAAGCAGGCTGCTTTGTTCTGGACGGTGTCAAGCTTCTTGAGTGTTGCTGGAGCTGCACTCATCCAGGCAAGTGGAGAATATTCCATCACACTCCTGACTTGTGCCTTGTAGATGATGGACAGTCTTTAGGGTATCAGGAGGTGAGTTACTCGTCACACGATTCCCAGCCACTGACCTGCTCTTGTAGCCACAGTATTTATATGCCTAGTCCAGTTTAGTTTTAGGTCAATGGTAACCCATAGGATGTTGATAGTGGGGGATTCAGCAACAGTAGTGCCATTTGAATGTCAAGGGGCAACCATCTTGTTGGGGATGGTCATTGCCTGGCTCTTGTGTGGCCCAAATGTTACTTGCCACTTGTCAGCCCAAGCCTGGATATTGTCCAGGTCTTGCTATATTTGGACATGGACAATTAAGCCAATTAAGAATGCTAGTATCTACACAATTGAAATATATCCTGAATTAAGTGATTCATTCACATGAGCATGACCTAGTTAAAACTGCTGGTGCTTGGCATCACAGTAAAAGATCACTTTTAGTTCAAAAGTTCATTGGCGTCCATCTTCGGTGTAAGAGTTAAATAGTCGTCAAAATCTCACCTGCTTGCACCAGACAAGTACCATGTCGTAAAAGTTTTTGTGCGTCCAGACATTCCAGTTTTGCCAAGACGGTCCAGGTTTTTCACTAAATGTCCCAGTGTCCCATCAGTTTTCTCCAAATTGCTCAAATGTCCTGGTCTTCAGCTCCCTTGAGATCCCTACCCTTTAGCCCACTCTGCATGTTCAATTTACTGTTGGCAAACCCAAAAAACCTACTTGTGCTGTGCTGTATTGCACCTTGGGAATCTGAATGCTGCTCACTCATGTCCATTAAATGGCTGCGCCCTGACGCTCCCTCATTGCACAGAAATCATTCTCACTGGCATGCAGAGCTGGGGGTTATCAGCCTCTGGGTGATGACAGAAGATTGACAGCAGTGTCCACCAACTGCAAGCCACACTTGATGAGGTAGTCAGGTGGTACCCATTAGCAAACCACCAATCATTGCTATGGAAGATGGCAGGCAAGTTTGGTTGTGCCGTGGCACATTCAGCAAAACTCTCATTGAAAGATCACGTGCTTTCCTGCTTGCGGCTCTGTGTGCAAACAAATCATCCAAATTTGAGGTACATTTGCTAATTTAAGATTCCAGCTTCTAGCTGAAAATATCTATTGTAAGAACCCAGTGTGCAAATTAAAATAAACGAGGCTTTTAAATGGAGATCGGTTTTACCATTGTGTATTATACAGTAAAGTTAGAGCAGAACAGAAGATTCTGGCTGGGATCTTGTGACAAACGAAGCCTTGGCTTAGTTTTTTTTTAAGAAATTGAGGTAGAAATGGCATTGAAACAAAAGTCTGTGTGCTATCTTCAATAATTGGGTTTCTTAATAAGGTTACGAACTCTGGCTGGACATATTCTGGGAGATGTCATCACATGACCACTTACCTTCAATCACCCCTCCCCCAGACTCCTGCCATTAGTCACATAACATGTGTATCATCGCAGAGCCCCGCCTTCCCAAGGCTTTTCAATTTGTTCCAGTTTTGATTTATGAAATTTTTTGGACACCCGAAAAAAATTAAAACATGAGGAAAGGCTGCAGAAACTTTTCTTGTGTTTCCTTGAGTTTAGATGTTTGAGCAGGCGATCCAAATGAGATTAAGGGTTTCAGTTGGCGTCAAACAATGGCAGCCTCAGCTCCAGAAGCCTCCTGTGACAGACTTCTTACAAACTCCTGCTACTCAGTTGAAACACAAGTCAAGGTTTAAGAGTACATGCATCATACCCTATTACCAAAGTGGAAACACCATGGACGCAAAGACTAGGCACTCTGACACACAATACTTTGACATTAAAGATCTGGTTATACTGAATCTGCATGCGCAGAATTCTCATGCAAAGGTTTGAAAGCTTGTTTCAACAGAAGGAATGGGAAATTTGAGAGTTGCCTGGGAGATTTAAAATACTGAAGGCGAAAATACATTTGTGAAGAGTATGAAGAAGGTGTTGGCAGAATTGTTAAGGCATGGTTAAGTTATAAGGTTGAGTGATCATGTCCTGTATGAAAGCTCTCTCATCACCATCATCTGTTCTGCAGCTTGTTGAGATTAATTCTCCTCCTCTTGCCGCCATTGGGAGCCTTTGTCTTCCAAGCCTCCATAATGGGAATAAGAACAAAAAATGTAAGAAACGCTTTGTTCTTATTTCATATTTCCAGCATCTGCATTATTTTGCTTTTGTATTAGCCTCTAAAATGGGAAATGTTTGCAAGTGAAGTTGTACAACATACACCAAACTATTATACTCCTTTAAACCTTAGCTGGAAAAATATCTGTAAAATAAAAAGCGGTGGTCACAAGGCTGTTGATTTGTTGTTAGAGGATCACTAATATCCTTTAGAGATGGAAATCGGCTATTGTTACCTGGTCTGGCCCTTATATGGCTCCAGTCCCACACAAACCTAGTTGACTCTTAGTGGCTTAGCAGGAAATCCGGTTATGTCAAACTGCTTCAGGCAATTAGGGATGGTGTAAAGAAACTTTCATTTTTTCCAATATTACTATGGGATACTGTGAAGCAGACTTGTGGGGGCTGTGTGTATGTTGTGTGCATGTTGTGTGTTTGTGTGTGTGTGCGCACGTGTGTGTGTGCGTGTTAAAGTGAAGACAGTCAGACTGCAAGGTTTAAATCATCAACCCTTTGATGTAAGAGCAGGAATTTTGAAGTGGAGATAGACAAGATAAGATGGGATCCCAGTAGCTACAGCATGAATAGGAATTTGCAATAGGAGATAGGTAAGGAATTGAATTTTTAGCTGTTGAATTTCAAAGAGACATAACAGGAAGTTTTACAACTGGCAAAGATCATAAATAAAACAGAGTTATTAAGTTTATTTTTGCTGAAAACACTGGCCATAAAGACAACATGAAAGATTTTTAGATTCTGTGAAAGGTAACTTTCAAGAACAATGGGTAAAGATGAAAGGGAAGAAATGTATTTAAGGAAAGATGGAAAGCTGTATGTGTATGAATGGCCATGTGAAATCTTGAAGAGTGTACTGTGAAAAATCAGCCCCTAACTACCCCTGAGAAGTGTTTGCTTGTTTTAGAAAGCAAGATTTTTTATACAAGCCTTGGATTTCCATTGTCGAAGGATAGGGAGAGAGAGAGACTTGTGACATACCTCACTTACAGCAACAGTGGGTGCCTTGCAAGTAATATTACTGGATGTTTTATAGCTTAAGAATCTATAGGGGTGGTTGCCTGAAAAAGGATGTTTATTTGTGAGTCCAGCTAAGTAGAAATCTTTTGAGAAATGTTATAAGATGAAATTTAACTGTTCTTTTTAATTTACTCATGGGATGTGGGCTTCACTGGCTGGGCCAGCATTTATTGCCCATCCCTAGTTGCCCTTCAGAAGGTGGTGGTGAGCTGCCTTCTTGAACCCCTGCAGTCCATGTGGTGTAGCGACACCCACAGTGCTGTTAGGAAGCGAGTTCCAGGATTTTGACCAAGCAACAGTGAAGGAACGGCAATATATTTCCAAGTCAGGGTGGTGAATTACTTGGGGGGGAACCTCCAGGTGGTGGTGTTCCCATCTACCTGCTGCCCTTGTCCTTCTAGGCAGTAGTGGTCGTGGGTTTGGAAGGTGCTGTTGAAGGAGCTTTGGTGAATTCCTGCACTGCATCTTGTAGATGGTACACACTGCTGCTACTGTGCATCATTGGTGGGAGGAGTGAATGTTTGTGGATGTGGTGCCAATCAAGTGGGCTGCTTTATAGTGGACAGTGTCCAGCTTCTTCAGCACTGTGGGAGCAACACTCATCCAGGCAAGCGGGGAGTATTCCATCACACTCCTGACGTGTGGCGTACAGATGGTGGACAGGCTTTGGGGAGTCAGGAGGTGAGTTATTCATCAATGCTTCCTAGCATCTGACCTGCTCTTGTAGCCACAGTATTTATATGGCTAGTCCAGTTCAGTTTCTGGTCAATGGTAACCCCCAGGATGTTGATAGTAGGGGATTCAGTGATGATAATGCCATTGAACATCAAGGGGCAATGGTTGGATTTTCTCTTGTTGGAGATGGGCATTGCCTGGCCCTTGTGTGCCATGAATGTTACTTGCCACTTGTCAGCCCAAGCCTGGATATTTTCCAGGTCTTATTGCATTTGGACATGGACTGCTTCAGTATCTGAGAAGTTGCAAATGGTACTGAACATTGTGCAATCATCAGCGAACATCCCTGCTTCTGACCTTATGATGGAAGGAAGGTCATTGATGAAGCAGCTGAAGATGGTTGGGCCGAGGACACTACCCTGAGGAACTCCTGCAGTGATGTCCTGGAGCTGAGATGACTGACCTCCAACAACCACAACCATCTTCCTTTGTTTTAGGTATGAGTCCAACCAGTGGAGAGTTTTCCCCCTGATTCCCATTGACTCCAGTTTTGCTAGGGCTCCTTGATGCTATACTCGGTCAAATGCTGCCTTGATGTCAAGGACAGTCACTCTCACCTCATCTCAGGAGTTCAGCTCTTTTGTCCATGTTTGAACCAAAGCTGTAATAAGGTCAGGAGCTGAGTGGCCCTGGTGGAACCCAAACTGGACGCCAGTGAGCAGGTTATTGCTAAGCAAGTGCCGCGTGATAGCATAGTTGATGCCCCTTCCATTATTTTACTGATGATTGAGAGTAGACTGATGGGGCGGTAATTGGCCTGGTTGAATTTGTCCTGCTTTTTGTGTACAGGATATACCTGGGCAATTTTCAACATAGCCGGGTAGATGCCAGTGCTGTAGCTGTACTGGAACAGCTTGGCCAGGGGTGCGGCAAGTTCTGGAGCACAAGTCTCCAGTACTATTGCCGGAATATCGTCAGGGCCCAGAGCCTTTGCAGTATCTAGTGTCTTCAGCTGTTTCTTGATATCACGTGTTGTGAATCGAATTGGCTGAAGACTGGCGTCTGTGATGCTGGTGACCTCCGGAGCGGGGCGAGATGGATCATCCACTCGGCACTTCTGGCTGAAGATTGTTGTGAATGGTTCAGCCTTATCTTTTTGCACTGCTGTGCTGGGCTCCTCCATCATTGAGCATGAGAATATTTGTCAAGCCTCCTCCTCCAGTGAGTTGTTTAATTGTCCACCACCATTCATGACTGAATGTGGCGGGACTGCAGAGCTTAGGTCTGATTAGTTGGTTGCAGGATCACTTAGCTCTGTCTATCACTTGCTGCTTATGCTGTTTGGCACACAAGTAGTCCTGTGTTATAGCTTCACCAGGTTGATACCTCATTTTATATATGCATGATGCTGCTCCTAGCATGCCCTCCTGCACTCTTCTTGAAGCAGGGTTGATCCCCTGGTTTGATGGCAATGGTAGAGTCGGAGATATGGCCGGGCCATGAGGCTACAGATTGTGTTTGAGTACAATTCTGCTGCTGTTGATGGCCCATAGTGCCTCATCGATGCCCAGTCTTGAGTTGCTAGATCTGTTCAAAATCTATCCCATTTAGTACTTTGGTCATGCCACACAACACGATGGAGGGTATCCTCAATGTGAAGGCAGGACTTCATCTCCACAACAACTGTGCGGTGGTCACTCCTCCAATACTGTCATGGACAGGTGCATCTATGACAGGCAGTTTGGTGAGGATGAGGTAAAGTATGTTTTCCCCTCTTGTTGGTTCCCTCACCACCTGCCGCAGATCCAGTTTAGCAGCTATGTCCTCTCAGACTTGGCCAGCCCAGTGTGTGATGGTGCTACTGAGCCACTCTTGGTGATGGACATTGAAGTCCTCCACCCAGAGTATATTCTGGCCCTTGCCATCCTCAGTGCTACCTCCAAGTGGTGTTCAACATGGAGGAGCGATGATTCATCTGCTGAGGGAGGGCAGTATGAGGTAATCAGCAGGAGGTTTCCTTGCCCATGTTTGACCTGATGCCATGAGACTTCATGGGGTCCAGAGTCAATCTTGAGGACTCCCAGGGCAACTCCCTCCCGACTGTATGTCACTGTGTCGCCACCTCTGCTGGGCCTGTCCTGCCAGTGGAGTCTGGGACATTATCTGTAGGGTATGATTCTGTGAGGATGAAAATGTCAGGCTGTTGCTTGACTAGTCTGTGGGACAGCTCTCTCAATTTTAGTACCAGCCCCCAGATGTTAGTAAGTAGGACTTTGCAAGGTCAGCAGGCTACAATTGCTGCTGTCTTTTCCAGCGCCTAGGTCAATGCCAGGTGGTCTGCCCAGTTTCATTCCTTTTTTGTGACTTTGTAGTGGTTTGTTACAACTGAGTGGCTTGCTAGGCCGTTTCAGAGGGCATTTAAGAGTCAACCACATTACTACGGATCTGGAGTCACATGTAGGCCAGACCAAGTAAGGACAACAGATTCCCTAAAGCCAGATGGGTTTTTACAACAATCGACAATGGTTTCATGGTTATCATTAGACTTTTAATTCCAGATTTTTATTGAATTCAAATTCCACCATCTGCTGTGGCGGGATTCGAACCCAGGTCCCCAGAGCATTACCCTGAGTCTCTGGATTACTAGTCCAGCATCAATACCTCTATGCCACCGCCTCCCCTGTAACTGTAATCTTATGCATTTAAGTTTTCTTTTATTTTGTTAATAGATTTTTTTAATTTAATATTTAAAATCTCCAAAAGTGGCAATAGAATCTTTACTTCTGACTTCAGCACACAGCTTCTCATAATAAAATACAAATCGAAAATCGTTGCGATGGCTTGACCAAGTTTCCCTTTGGGATTTGGTCAGCCCAGCAATTACCACCTGCCATATCGTAACAATGGGCAAATAACAGTGATGGCCACATCCCAAGAAACTACTGCAAATGGACTGGACTCATTGGAGCCTAAAACTTCATTGTACCTCTATTCAGCTGGTGTTCTGGGATATTGCACAGGTGTCAAGAGCCATAGCTCCATATGGCTGCCTTGCTCAGCCATGAATCTTCCTGATACATGCTTTTCTGCATCAAATACTGGTGAGATGCTGGAGTGATGTCTGGGAAATGATCACTATTTTGTCTAAGCTAGTTGTATTGGTTACAAACAAAGTTGAACATTCAGCGGGTGCAATTCTTTATGATTCATGCAGATAGTGGTATTGTGCAATGGTGTTTGATGGGTATATTCAATAATTGTCTGGACCTTTGGAAATCCTGCCATTTGGTAACATTTCTCACTCCTTTCATGCTGCCTCTGATTGACCATGAGCAAAGAGGTAAAGAAGTAAGGCTACTTGTTTGATCAATCAAGACATCCATCATTGCTTGAGACATCTATACACTGTGGATTCACTAATATGGGTAAAGGGCTATTGTGACCTTCAACTGGCCATGCTGTGTCATGTCTATGGATGGGTTTGGCTTTGGAGTACATGGCACATGTTATGAATTGCAGCCTTGACAAGCATTGCTGTTCTTACATATCAAGGCAATTTACGATCGAGTGTCAACTGTTCCTGCAGCCTGATCTAACTTACACCTGGGTTCTGCTCACCCTAGAAGTATCCCATGGGGAAGCCAATTGGGCCAATGTTGCTGTGACAAGTAACAACTGTCACCATAGTTTCCAAGCATCTGAGCTAAAGTAGAAAAAATGTTAAAAAGGAAAACAAAAGGATCAGAAATACTCAGAAGATGCTGTTAACAGCCATCAGGCAGGAGACGGAGACCCTGGTCCAGTAGAATGTGGAGGTGCAGGCGGTCTTGCACTCCATTGAGGTAGCCATGGGTGAGTTCCTGCAGTGGCAACATGAGAGGGAAACGGGGCACCTTGACATCCCTCCAGATGCTCCTTCCACTCAAGGAGTCAGGCTGGGACTCTCAGTTACCTGAAGAGAGAAGGAGCGGCACCTGGACACCCCTGGGTCATCCACTCAGAAATCTCAGAGGCTGTCCACTCCCTCCAAGTCCCCTTTGCCCCTGACCACCTCAATCTCATTCTCTGTCACTGCAGAGGGAGCAGCTGGCCCAGAGGAGGACAGCCAAAGCAAGCCAGGGCCCTCAAGGCCTTAGCTCACCAGAGAACCTACGCTGAAGTCATAAGAGGCAACAGGGCCAACCATTGCACAGGCTGTCTCCACCCCTGCTGCAGATGTCACGGCAGCACCTAGAAGAAGTGGTAGGCCTAGAAAAGTTAAGACTTTCTGATAACAAGTGGTTGCATGGGTGAACATGATGCCTGACACCAATGGGCACGGAAAATTCCGCCCAAGGTGTTGATGCAAGGGATTTTCTGTCTAAGACACACAATAAATCTCCTTAGAGTGTATTCATCACTGACAGTATGATGGAGGGATTTACAGGTAATCCCTTTTGTACATCATCGTGCTCCCAAACTGTGTTTTTTATTCCTTCAGCAAAGAACCTTCAATGGTCCAGCGAGATGTTTTGTTATGCAGTGGTCTTCAGTATCTCAGCTGTAATAGTTCAGTTACCGCTGAAAAATAAATTTGAGATAGGAGCGAGGTTAACTGTCCTGTATCTAGATTTAACATTTATGATTATTTTATTTCTGGAACAATACATTATAGAAAGGAGACCACTTGATCCACACTTTCTGTGCCGGCTCTTTGAAACAGCTATCTAATTAGACTAACATTTTTAAAATTCTTTCACAGGCTAGGCCAGCATTTTAATTGCTCATTCTTAATTGCACTTGAGAAGGTGGTGATGAGCTGCCTCCTTGAATCACTGCAATCCATGTGGTGTAGGTACACCCACAGTGCCATTAGGGAGGGAGTTCCAGGATTTTGACCCAGTGACAGTGAAGGAATGGCGATTTAGTTTCAGGTCAGGATGGTGTGTGGCTTGGAGGGGAATTTGCAGGTGGTGGTGTTCCAATGTATCTGCTGCCCTTGTCCTTCTAGCAGGGGGAGGTCACGGGTTTGCCATAGCCCTGCAAACTCTCTCCCTTCAAATAATTATCCAAGTCCTTTTCGAAAGTTACAATTCAATCTGCTTCCATCACCCTTTCAGGCAGTTTTTACACTGTCAAAGCGCTTCATGGTTTTTAACAACTTTTATCAAACCTCCCCTTAGCTTTCTCTGCTCTAAGGAGAACATCTTCAGTTTCTCTAGTCTCTCCACATAACTAAAGTCTGTCAACCCTCTCTAGGGCCTTGACAGACAGAATACTCTAGCCAGGTCTGAACCAATGTTTTATAGTAGGTTTAGATAGTTAATTTGATGAAGGTGAGCTGGTTGGGTCATACAGCAAAAGTGAGCAGCAGCACAAGTTATTTATAGGAATCTGTTGGCTGGAGAGGCAGCCCAAGTCCTTCCTTGGCTTTAGAGCTATGGATTCAGACCACACATGGCCTGCATTTAAAAGAAGTCTGAAGGAAAATCTGGAAATACGCAGTAAGTCAATTGGGATCTGTAAACTGTAGACCTTTCATCAGATGGTTGTACTCTGAGCATCAACATTTTATGCGCTGTGCGAAACACTCCATTAGGGTTGGGAATGACTGTGAAGGAGGGCACCAGCTACAACAGTGCATTCAAGCATTACTGCATGGCTTAACTGCAACAGCTTGCAGTATGTGGCAATATCAGGGTCACCTGCAGCAGAGACCCAGTCCAACATCCTTCACACAGTGGGAGTACCTCCAGCCACCATTCACATTACTACTTGGAAGCCTTGGGCTCCAGTCTCCAAGGGTGTCTCTTCTCTGGTTTCATTATTATTTGTTCTTCTGTTCTAATCACCTTTCTGGGTGACAAGGTACAGCGTGCAGTAGACTATGATATTCTTTGAGACAATCTTGGGCCTATATTGCAAGGCATCATCAAATCTGTCCAAGCATCTGAAATGTTGCTTCAAGATGCTTATATAATATTTCAGGTGACTGTATGAGTCTTATTTTCAATAAACTGCTGATTGTAATTTTCCTACTGGTGCTAAGAGCCAGGGAGGGTAGCATCATTCTCCCAGGAGACGCCTGTCAAGCTTGCCTCATTCTTCCAGTGTGATTCGTAAAGGCCACGGGATTATATATAGGGACCCAGATGACTATGGGTTTTAGCAATCATATTCTGAAAATTAGGGAAACTTGCAATCTGGAATGCAGTGGGATGACAGAACAGGAACAAGCACTCAGCAGGATAGAGAGTGAAAATCAGCAGACACCAACATTTTGCAGAAAAGGTGAATATCAGCAGAAACCAGCATTCAACACCAACAATAACAGGTATTGATATAGCATCTTTAACATAACATAATATCCTAAGGCCTTTCAAAGGAGCGCTATCAAACAAAATTTGACATCCCAAGCAGCATAAGCAGAATAAGGTGCTTTGTCAAAGAGGTAGGTTTGGTGCCTTAAAGCAGGAAGGAGTGGCGGAGAGGCAAAGAGCTTTAGGAAGGGCATACCGGAGCTTAGGGCTTTAGCAGCTGAAGGCATGACATTTGAGTGCATGAGCACCACCAGCAATAGCAGTGGATGATAATGGTGATTTGTATTTTACTGAAGAGGGGAGCTCCTTCTCAACTTTTAGCAATTTTGGAAACTAAACTTTGCCTAAGTACTTCAGATTTTAGAGACATGGTGTTGGTGTATAGGGATTTTTCTGTCTAAGACACACAATAAATCTCATTAGAGTGTATTCATCAGTGACAGTATGATGGAGGGATTTGCAAGTAATCCCTTTTGTACATCATCATGCTCGCAGGCTGTTTTTTTATTCCTTCTGCAAGGAACCTTTAATGTTACAAGTGAGATGCTTTGCTGTATAGCAATCTTCTGTATCCCAAGTGTAATAGTTCAGCGTTACCACTGAAAAATAAATCTGAAAAAAGAACAAAGGGATCATTACTGCACAGGAGCCATCCTGTATCTAGATTTAGCAACCATCTCTGCAGGTCACTGCATTGTATGATTTGTATCAGTTAATAAATGCAGTTACAACCCTCCAGGGTTTAGTCCCATTGATGAGTTGAGTTTATGTCATCACACTGTAATCCCTGTGTAATCTGCACCTCCCTTGGTCATCACTGCCTGCATTAGCTGGGACCACCAAATACAATGGGCACACTAAAAGAGCACTCTATCTAATTACATTAGATTGGCTAAATCATTCTTTCATTATTTATAGATGCTTGTTGACATGGAAAGAAGAAAGCTTGCATTTATGGATGTCCCAGGGCACTCTATAGCCAAATAAGTACTTCCTTTGAAGTGTAGTCATTACTGTAGCATAGGGAACACAGCAGCCAATATGCACAGAACAAGCAACAGTAATGAGATAATGACCAGATAATGGTTGCAAAATTGGGCTCGATAGCACCTGTATGAAACATCACTTGGAATGCCAAAACTACATGTGTCTATATCATGGTGCACACTTGCAATGCAGCCCATGTCGAATACTATCTTGGCAAGGCATTGGCACAGGTTTAAGATCTGTGCACTGGAAGCATGCAGTGTAGGCAGATCATGGCTTCAATCTGCATGTAAAACTGATTTGATGCCGTGGTTGCCACTTTTGACCTTGCCACTCTAGTTAACACCCCTCTCTTAATCTTGCACACAGAGCTTGCATTCAGCAGGAAAGAACCCCCCACCCCACCAGTTTAAAGGAATTATCTACTACTTGTAGGTTGTTTGCTGATTACTTTCTACTGCCACTGTTTAAATTTGTGGAAGTGCTTGGTGATTTGAGGAGTTGGTTACAGTTGAAAAGTCTAAAGGGACTGGGCCTATGTGTGTTGAATGCATGGTTGTGATTCTAAGGGCTCTGGGAACACCACTCCTGGCCATTGGTGCTATGGTTGCAACATGAAAAAGATACAGAAGTGAGGCAGCAACCATGAGGGAGAGGAGAAGTGTGTGCTCGTAGAGAGAGGAAGGGATGAGGAGGGAGTGAAAAACTCTCAGCAGGGTTTGGGAACACTTATCCCCACCAAAACCATGAGCGTTGTGTGCACTGTTTGTGCTTTACAAAGGAGATGCTCAGAGAACACTACCACCTATTGGAAACAGACCTACATCCTCAGAGCAAGGGTGAGGACAGTGCTTTAGCAGCTGTGAGTAGGCGACTTATCTAACATCTCTCAGCTCACTGCTGCATTGGCAGGATGAAAGAAGCTCTTCATGCTTGGGCAGGAAGTTCATTGTGTTTCTGTGACCATAGAGAAGAAGGCAGAGCATACATGTGGTCTTGCCAGGACAGTGGTCTTCACCATATGCAGGGTGCCACTGATTGCACACACAAGTGATCTTGCAGGTGGAGTATCACATGCTGAGATGCATTAAAACCACAAAGGTTACAACTCACTGAATATGCAGCAGGTGTGCCACCAGGTTCTGCACACCATGCTGGTGAATGGCCACTATCCTGACAGTAGTCATGATGTTTTCAATCCATGCCAGTCTGTTTTCCCTCAATCTTTCAGTCACCTTGTCAAACCAGTGGGTGGATCCTGGGTGCTAAGGGCTACCTGCTTTATACCTGGCTGATGACTCCACTCTGCAATCCAACCATACAACTAATTAATAAAAATCTATTCATTAACAATTCAGGAATTGAAAGCTAGTCTCAGTAATGGTGACCATGAAACTATCATCAATTGTCATTAAAAACCCATCTGGTTCACTAATGTCCTTCAAGGAAGGAAATTTGGTGTCCTTATCTGGTCTCACCCACAAGTGACTCCAGACCCACAGCAATATGGTTGACTCTTAAATACCCTCTGAAATGGACTAGCAAGCCATTCAGTTGTATAAAACCGCTACGGAAAAGTCAGAAAGGAATAAAATCGTACAGACCACATGGCATCAATCTAGGCAGCAAAAACGACAATGATATGCCCAGATGTGTTGACCCTGCAAAGTCCTCTTTATTAACACCTAGGGGCTTGTGTCAAAAATGGAGAGCTGTGCCACGGACTATTCAAGTAACAACCTGACTTAGCCATACTCACTGAATCATACCTTACACCCAATGTCCCAGACAACATTATCACCACCATCTCACTGGCAGGATAGACCCATCAGAGGTGGCGACATAGTGGTATACAGTCAGGAGGGAATTGCCGTGGGACTCCTCAACATTGACTCCAGGCACCATGAAGTTTCTTGGCATTAGGTCAAACATTGGCAAGAAAACCTCCTGCTGATTACCACCTACTGTCCTCCCTCAGCCAATGAATCAGTACTCCACCATGTTAAACACCACTTGGAAGAAGCACTGAGGATGGCAAGGGCACAAAATTGGGAAACGTCAATGTCCATCACCAAGACTGGCTCAGTAGCATCAGTACTGCAACAGCTGACTGAGTCCTAAAGGACATATCTGCCAGACTGGGTCTGAGGCAGAGGGTGAGGCAACCAGCAAGAGGGAAGAGCCTACTGGGCTTTGTTCTCACTAATCTACCTGGTGCAGTCGCACCTGTCCATGCCTGTATTAATAGGAATGTCCACTGAATAGTCCTTGTGAAGACAAAGTCCTGTTTTCGCATTGATGATGCCCTCCATTCCATTGTGCGGTACTACCACCGTGCTACATGGGATAGATTCAGGACAGATCTAGCAGCTCAAAACTGGGCATCCATGAGGCACTGTGGGCTATCAGCAGCAGTGGCAGAATTGTATTCAACTGCAATCTATAATCTCATGGCCCAGCTTAACCCTCACTCTATCATTAACATCAAGCCAAGTGATCAACCCTGGCTCAATGAAGAGTGCAGGAGAGCATTCCAAGAGCAGCCCCAGACTTACCTAAAAATGTGGTGTCAACCCGGTGAAGTTACAACATAGGACTACTTTCATGCCAAAAAGCTGAAGCAGCATGCAACAGACAGAGCTAAGCAATCCCCCAACCATCAGATCAAATCAAAACTCTGCAGTTCTGCCATATCCAGTTAAGAATAGTAGTGGAAAATTAAACAACTAACTGGAAGGGGGTCCACAAATATTCGGATCCTCAAAGATGGAGGAGCCCATCACATCAGTGCAAAAGATAAGGCTGAAGCATTTGCAAACATCTTCAGCCAGAAGTGCCAAGTGGATGATCCATCTCAGCCTCCTCCTCACAGATGCCAGTCTTTAGCCATTTCAATTGACTTCACATGAAATCGAGAAATGGCTGAAGACACTGGACGCTGCAAAGGCTATGGGCCCTGACAAAATTCTGGCAGTTGGACTGAAGATTTGTGCTCCAGCACTAACTGCACCTCTAACCACCCTGTTTCAGTTACAACAGAAGGATCTTTGTGGATTCTCCTCCTCCAATTAGTTGTTTAATTATTCACTATCATTCATAAATGGATGTGGCAAAACTGCAGAGCTATGATCTGATCCATTCAGCTGCAATACTGGCATCTACCAGACAATGTGGAGAATTCCCAGGTATGTCCTGTCCACAAAAAGCAGGTCAAGTCCAATCCAGTCAATTACTACCCCATCAGTCTCCTCTCAAGCAACAACAAAGGAATGGAAGGTGTAGTCAACAGAGCTATCAAGCAGCGCTTACACAGCAATAATCTGCTCACTGGCACTCAGTTTGGGTTCCGTCAGGGCCATTTGGCTCCTGACCTCATCTTTACAGCCTCATTATAGTCAATAGTCCTGAATTTAAGAGGTGAGGTAAGAGTGACTTCTCTTGACATCAAGGCAGCGTTCAATCAAGTATGGCACCAAGTAGCCCTTGCAAAACTGAAGTCAATAATACTCAGGGGTTACACTCTCTACTGGTTGGAGTCATACCTAGCACAAAGGAAGATGGGTGTTGTTGTTGGAGGTCAATCATCTCTCTCCCAGAATATTGCTACAGGAGTTCCTCAGGGAAATGTCCTGGGTCCAGCCATCTTCAGGTGCTTCATCAATGACCTCCCTTCATCATAAGATGAGAAATGGGGATGTTTGCCACTTGGCACTTAAGAGTCCCAATAGACCCAAGGGTAGGCAGGCTGCCTAACCCTTTCCGCACCCACCATAATATGTGAGACAGGTCAGGGGTGGGCAGGAAGGTGTTGGGAAGGCCACACTTTTTATTTTACAAGTCCCTGCCTTCAAATATGCTGACCGGGCCAGAAATTTCAGCCCAGTGAATCACCCCTGTACATTTTCTTGGTACCTATCTTATAGTATAAGGATATGACATTTGAAGATTAATTCACTTAATTTGACCACTCATGTGAAGTCATTAAAACTCTTTTGGCACTGCATCCAAGTCATCAGGGGTGACACTGCATTGACCTCCACCTGCTCCCATTCTCTTCTATGCACTTGTCTGGAGGGCCTCCTGGGCCCCTTTGGAAAGAGGATCTCTCTCTCTCTCCTCCTGTCTATCTTAGAGTCATAGGACTATATTTTATGGGGAGGGGATGGGGAGGAGGTATTGCCAAGTGGCATACTCCTAGTTTGTATGTATGTTCTTATCCCCTGACCAAAACCTTAGGTTTGTGGATCCTAGTCCTTGTGCCATCAGCTAATAGGAATGGCTTTTCTTTGTCTACCTTTTCCAAATCCATCATAATCGTATATACCTCCATCAAATCACACATCTATTTTCTTTGCTCCAAGCAGAACAACCCAAACTTCTCCAACCAAACTTTGTTGTTAAAATTCTTTATCGCTGAAACCATTCTGGTAAATCTCCTCTGCAATATCTCAAGGACCCCTACAGTGTTCCTAAAGTGTAGTGACCAGAATTCGATGCAATACTCTGGTTGTGGCCTCATCAGAGCTTTACAAAGGTTCAGCATAACTTCCCTGCTTTTGAATTCAATTCCTCTATTTATGAAACCAAGATCCCTTCTACACCAGAGCCTCCAGTGCTTCATCAGAAAATCTGCCTTGCTGATCTATCTTTACTCCTCTGAAGGTCATATTTGCCAAGGCAATGGGAGATCATTCTTGCTCTTTTTTTGAATAGTGCATTGGGATTATTTTTTCCTCTTTCTGAGGGGGCAGACAGAACCTTGGCTTGTTTCATTTGAAAGACAGCAGGTCAGATTTTCATGGAGTTGTAAGGACTTCAGAGCCATTGAAAAATGGTGGGTGGGACCCGATTCCAGGATTCCCGCCCCCATTCCTGGGGTCCCCAATTTTCCATAGCACATGATAAGGGTGCAGTAGTGAGTTTGCACCCTGCACTCCCGACCTGGCTGGCACCATTGTGGGGATAGGCATCTCCTAAACAACCTCACCCCTCCTACAATTTTTGTGGAGTCAGGCCAGCTTCTCCATGATTTTGTGATTCACAGTCCCTCAGAGGAGTCATGAACCATAGTCAAGATTCAGGAACCTTTTGAAAGGTAAGGCCAAAAAGTTTTTCCATGCCAATTCATGCCCCCACCCACATCCATGGCCCCTCATGCCCTCCATGCCAACTCATGCCCTTCACCCACCACCAATGGCCCCTTATATTCTCCATGCCAACTCATGGCACTTCCATGCACATTCACCAATATATATTCTGTAGAGAACCAATAAACCCTATAGTAAGACTGGCATGTGTTGAACTGCTTAAAAAGCACCCATTCTTATTTTTTTTAAAAAAACACTGCTGTTGCTACAAACCGATAAAAGTCTCAATCACCCAGGCCTTTGAATTATCAATAACAGGGCTATAAGCACTTGACGCTTCTTTATCTTCTGGAAATGGACATTGAACCATTGACAAAAGAGATCACAGAAAAAAGCAGCTTATTTTAACCTCATAAACTGTTAATATTCTCTTTACCTGTGTCAACAAACTGACTCACATAATCCTTTTATGCGAGTCAGGTCTCTCAGCCAAGTTTCATTATGAAATCTCCCGACTCAAACTGCCCACCTTGGTAGCAAAAATCCAGGCCAGCATCTCCAACAAAGCAGTACTGCCATAGTATTGCACTTAAATGTCAGCCTGGATCACATGGTCAAGCCTCTTAACCTACAACCTTCTGACTCAAAGGCACAACTACTACCAACTGAGCCACAGGTGGCAACTAACTAAATTAAGTAATCTAATCCAGCTTCCACACATTATCAGGTTCAGTAATTCATCAAGGCTATTTTCTTGCTATTTCTGACTGTATTTCTACTGATGTTAATCCATCTATCTCACAGTGTTGGGCTCAGTAACTCCTCCCAACTAATGTACTGTGTTCAGTTTCTATGCGAATGACAACACTCCCCATAGAGACTCATTTGTGAAGAATGTCACTTAGCCAAGGCCCAGAGAGTGTTGGTTATGGAACTGTATTCCAGCAAAGAATCAACCTTTTGAAAGGGCAGGAAGGGGAAGGAGAGGAATTAAGAAGGGAAAAGGGTGCCGAGGAGGTTTACAAGAATGTTATCAGGGATGTGGGACTACTGTTATAAGGAGCAGTTAGAAAAGTTAGGACTGTTCTTCTTGGAATAGAGGTTTCAGAGGTGACCTAATAGAGGATTTCAAGGTATGGGAGGTCTGAATAGAGCAGTTAGAGAAAATTTATTCCGTCTGCTAAGCAGATTAGTAACCAGAGGTCATAGATTTAAAATCACTGGCAAAAGATTTAGATTGTAGACAAGGAGAAATATTTTCACTGACTTTTGGGATCTGGAACCTGAAAAGGTGATGGAAGCTGATTTCATAAAGAATTTAACTTCAGGATGAAAAATTTGCAGGGTTAGGGACAAAAAGCAGGGATGTTGAGACTAAGCACGACTGCTCTTTCAAACAGCCAGTGCAGACATGACAGGTTGAATGGCTTTTTTGCATGCCTTAAGTCTCTGATTCTATGAGTGAACAGAAGACTGGGAATGACCTGGGAGAGGTCTTTTAAGATTATGAAGGGGTTTGATGGGGTACACATAGAAAAGTTTATTTCACATATGGGCAAAATTAGAATTGGAATCCATAAATATAAGATAGTCACTAATAAATCCAATGTAACATTCAGGAGAAACCTCTTTACCCAGAGAGTAGTTAGAATATGGAAGTTGCTACTACAAGGCAAATTGCATAGATACATTTAAGGAGAAGATAAATAAAGACATGGGAGAAAGAAATAGAAAGATCTATTAATAAGATTAGACGAAGGGCAGAAGGAGGCTTCTGTGGAGCGTAAACAATGACACAAGCGAGTTAAGCCAAATTGCTTGTTTTGTGCTGTAAATACTCTTAATACTTTGTAAAAAGGGAGGAATGAGTGCAGAAGAGCAGAGGGAAAATGGGCCAGGGAGAGGAGAAAAGGGGAGGAAAGGGAAGAGGTGAGGGCAGTAATAGGGTGCAGAATAGTTGAGGGAAGACAAAACAAGGATTGGAGGGAAAAGGAAAGGAAAGAGAGCAGAGGAGATGGTAGGAGTTAACACAGTACATGGGAAAATAAGTTAATCAAAATGCAGTAGATTTATTTGCCAAAATGCATCAGTGCTGTGGCTGGTAGCACCTTATAAAGTTAATAGCTGTGAAACTGTAAGAATATTTAGCCATTTTGTAATCATTGCTTGAAGGAACCTGTGCTTTCACGATTTCACAAAAGCTGCATTCAAGCTGGACTAAAAGCGGTGACTGAAATAACATTGGGTATGAGAGCAATAACCTGGATTTAGATAGATTGAGAAGCTGGGCTGAAAAATGATAAATGAGATTTAATGTCAACAAGTGCAACATGATGAGGAAAGGTTAAAAAGAATGAAGATTGGCACTATAACAAAACACGTTGGTCCGAAGGAAGCAGCCTAGAAAGACAGCTGGGGAGTTAGTGGGCAGTTCATTGAATATATACACAGGAAGTGTCAATAAGGCAAGTGCAGCAAGAACCAGATAACATTCAGGCTTAAGCTGATAACTGGCAAGTAACATTTGCTCCTCAGGATTTGCCAGGAAACAACAATCTCCAACAAGACAGAATCTAACCATCGTCCTTTGATCTTCAATAGCATTACCATCATTGAGTTCTCTACAACATCTGTGGGTGAGCATTGATCAAACTTAACTGAACCAGCCATATAAATACTGTGTTTGCAAGAGCAGGACAGAGGCTGGGAATTCTGTGGCAAGTAACTCACCTCATGACTTCCCAAAGCATTTCCATTATCTATAGGGCACAAGTGAGGAGCGTGAACAAATATTCTCCATTTGCCTGTATTCATACAGCTCTAACAATCAAGAAGTTTAACCCCATCCAAGACAAAGCAGACTGCTTGATTGACACCTCATCCACCATCTTTACTCCCTCCATGACCAGTTTACTGTGCCAGCAGTGTGTATCATCTACAAGATGCACTTCAGCAACTCAACAGGTCTCCTCTACCAGCACCTGCCAAACCTACGACTTCTACCTTCTAGAAAAATAAGGGTAGCAAGCACATGGGAACACCACTACCTGCAAGTTCCCCTTCAAGTCACACATCATCCTGACTTGGAACGATATAACCACTTCTTCCCTGTTACTGGATCAAAATCCTGAAATTCCTTTCCAAACAGCTGTCTGGGTGCACCTTTACCAGGTGGACTGCAGTGGTTCAAGAAGGCAGCTCACCATCACCTTCCCAATGACAATGTGGGATGGGCAATAAATGCTGGCCTTACCAGTAATGCCCACATCTCATGAACAAATAAAAAAAGAGAATCTTGGGATATTTTGTGCATGGAACACAAATCACAGATTATGATATTGAGCCTATCCAGGGCATTGGTTCATTCCTATCTGGAATACAGTGTGTAGTTCTAGTCATCATACTACAGGAAGGACTTATTGGCAATCGAAAAGGTGCAGCAAAGGGCTGCTCATTAATATCAGGTATTGGGCACCTAACCTACACATTGCACCTAACCTACAAAACTGAGTTTGTTTATACAAGAGAAGACTGAGAAAAATATTATTCAGATATTCAAGATCCTTAAGGGAGTCAACAAGCTGGATCCTGAGAAATTGCTGACCCAGCTACCATATAAGAGAGAGAGTTTGAATTGCAGAACAGGGAAGGTGAATGGAACAGAAAAAGTTTACTTACTTCACACTCAAGGTGGTAAATGTTTGGGGTGGACTGCTCAGACAGGCGATTAAGGCTGATAACATCAGCCATTTGGTATGAAAGTCAACTGAGAGATATTGGTAGTGAACAGTAAAGATTGAATTGAAATTTGTGTTTGGCCACATAGGCCAAACAGGTCTTTTCAGGTCCAGTCTGCTCCTGTGTTCCAACTCCCCCATTAGAATATCAGGCAGAGGAACTTGAAATATACATTCAGCACGTGTCTGGTAATATTGCATGACGCAGTTTCATGT
This sequence comes from Cetorhinus maximus, assembly GCF_964194155.1. NCBI lineage: Eukaryota > Metazoa > Chordata > Chondrichthyes > Lamniformes > Cetorhinidae > Cetorhinus > Cetorhinus maximus. The sequence continues at coordinate 19,802,406 of NC_135897.1, read as the reverse complement.
CAATGTGTTTAAGAAGTGTAAAGACAGAGCTAGTTTGAGAGAAACAGAAAACCACACAGCACGTATTTTCAGAATTTTATTCTAATTGGTACATTCTCTGAAAGAAACATGTCCTAGGTAGACTGAGCAGTGTCTGAACCATACTTCCTATCCATATATTTGAGATGGAACATTTTGTTGGAGCAATGGATCCGGAATTATTGACTTCCGCCGATTGACACCTTTATCTAATAACTTGCGCAGTTAGTAAGGGAAATGTTTGGTTCAAAAGTAGCATGTGAATGGAATCAAACAAAGGAACCAACAGTAAGTATGTCAATCAGCATACCTGAAACATGTCTTTACATTCCTAAACTTATGAGGGGAAAATTAAAGCAGTCAGAGTTCAGAGTGGAAAAAACAAATGCTATGTTTTCATTCCTAGTTAGCAAATGGTAATAATGGTTTGCTCACATTGTAACATAAACAAAAAAACTACAAGCCTTGGCTCATGATTTTACAACATATTTAAATCAATATTTTGAATGCTTCCTTTATTAACGAGTTAGTCTAATTGGTGATTACAGCTGAAAATGCGACTGTAGAGATGATTGCAATCTTGAAGTTGGTGGCCTTGAGTTTTTTGACTGTGAGTTCTGGGGGATTTAAAGCGTGCCGGCTCCTATCATGGGGCTTCCGTGGCATTTGGAGATTTGGGCTCAAATGAATCAAAACCAGATCCAGAGCCAGAGCCAGATCTGGAGCCAGAGCCGGAACCAGATCCGGAGCCAGAACCAGATCCGGAGCCAGAACCAGATCCGGAGCCAGAACCAGATCCGGAGCCAGAACCAGATCCGGAGCCCGAACCTGAAACAGAACCAGAGCCAGAGCTGAAGTCAGAACCGGAACCAGAGCCATCATTTTCAGGATGCGTTGGGCTTTCATTGCCAAAATCAGGATTGTAGTAATCAAAATTTTCTTCTGCAAAGCCTGGAAACTTCTCCCTGGGAATAACTGGATAACAGGAATCAGGGTAAAGCAGAAAGCCACTGAATGTGCTGTCCGTATCCTGATCTGCATATATGCCATTGAAACTAGAATCCTTTACTTGTAACCATACTTTGTCCCCTGCATCAAGGTGCATTATTACAGTTTGGGAGGCCTGGTCCTTGATAATTTTGTTAGCTGTTTTGATAATTAATTTACGGTTTTTGAATAATCCCATTTTTACAGGTTTTTCATCTATTGACAAATGATAACTGAATATATATGTTCCATTCACTGGGGCTGTGTAAACTCCAACTGGAGGATTGAAATGTCCTTGGATATTGTAGAAGACAGCAGTGAATGGTATTGGGAAATATGGACTTGGTAAGCCTTCTTCAGCACTTCGACCAGCAGAAAATGCAGATTGGATAGTTGGAGCACATGGGCCAGGAGGTCCAGTTTCACCTTCTTTGCCCTCCTCACCTTTGTCTCCTTTCTCACCCTGCTTTCCTTGCTCACCCATTGGCCCTAGATCTCCTTTGGCTCCCTGTGGTCCAGCAGCTCCAACATTTCCATGTTCACCTTTTTCTCCATCCACACAATCACAAATACCTTGTTCCCCTTGGTCACCTTTTGTTCCTTTAACTCCTTTGTCTCCATTCAGTCCAATGTTTCCTGGTTCACCTTTACTTCCAGGTTGTCCAACCAAGCCAGGTTCACCAATTTCCCCCTTTGGACCAAGGAGGCCTCTATCTCCTTTCTTTCCTGCATCTCCTTTTTTGCTTTGGCAATTAGCTGGACATTGACCAGGTAAACCTGCACTTCCCTTAAGGCCTGGAAGTCCATTAGCACCTGGGATACCCCTTGGACCTAGAATTTTTAAAAATGGAAAAGTTAGCAACAGAAGACATTCTCATATGTGTTCATAAAATTATTTTGATTGATTACTTTCTATAAATTTAATAAATAAAAGAAAATTACTTTGTTGAGACTGTGGCTTGATTGTAATTAGGTGGATTGAAAACATTGTTATGACCAGGTTAGGAGGGGTGAACTCTGCTCTTTGTCCCACTCCTGGGTTGGTTATAACAGCTTGAATTTAAAAAGGTGATATTGCCAATTTTATATGTATATATATTATATACATATATATACACACACACACATGATATATATGTGTAGCTCAATATAAGAAATAGGCCAGCCAGGTTCCTTAAGTTAACAAATAAAGAGTTAGTTTTATTGCTAAAACTCACACAGATAAAGGTGCAGAAATTAACAAAAGGTTAAAACGGTACAAATATGTCCAACCACCTGCTAATGGAAAAACACACCCACTACCCAACCCCCTAACCATCCCCCGACAAGCCCCCACACCCCCACCACCCCCCACACCCCCACCACCCAAGCTTGCAAGAAAGAAATAAAACTCTGCAGAGTATCAGATCTTAAAACTTGGCCAAGTAAAAATTAAAGTCAGACAAAAAAATGTGTTCAAGGATTGCCTAGATACTTGTTTAGAGCTGAAGGGGCACTTTTCACAGTAGCTGCTGATACTTGGGTTTCTCACTGCAATAGTCATTCTGCATTTGTGGCTGGTTGATTCTCTCAGAATCTTCTTTTAAGAACCCTCGCTTTGAAGCAATGCAGCAATCTTCTGGTGGGTTTTCAAATTGTAAACTGCTCAGCTTTGATGAGAGAGGTTTCAGAGAAAGTTGGGGAGGTTGTGGGGGGGTGGTGGGGGGTGGGGGGTGCGTGGAGGCTGGGGGGGGCGGCGCATGGTAAGGTTGTTCCTTTGTGGCAATCTCTTTGTTAGTTCAAATCCAGTATCTTTTTCACCCAAGAGCTTGGTAACGTGACTTCTCTCTGGTTTCAGTCTGGGCTTATCTTAGCCACTGTCTCTGAGAGCTTGTAGTCTCTGTGTCTCCATAAAGCAAGTGCAACATAGTAGCTGCTGTAGATCAGTGTTCCTTTTTTTAGCAGAAGTGTTCTTTTTAAAAAGTTCTATATATATATATATATATATTTATGTCCAGCATTATAAATTAATATTCTATATAACACATCTTCATAACAACATTTTCAACTAACTTCTGCCCCAGAACTTGAGTTTCAAAGAGGATATGAAAGAATGAAGGAAACTGCTATGTACATCAGTAAGGGTCCATTCAACACCAGTATAAAAATTGGCCAATCCTCCACTCCCAATGTGGAATTGTGCTCGAAGGGGCTATGGATCAGAGAGAAGGTACTACCATATTATTATCTCTAACTTCAATCTCTGCTATGAGCACAGTTCTTCACTGATGAATGCCATTAGGCACTTTCTGCCTTTGTGCTACAAATATGACCAATAATTTCTGCCAGGGTTCTCGTGAACTCCTGCCATAACCTTGATAGAAAATTGGCAAAAACTGGGTGAAACATTGGGGTCATTTACACTGTCTCTCCGAGGTTTTTGCTGTAGTAATGGGAAAATGGAAAAGGCCAGTGGAAATTCTACCCAATGATATCTCTAATCTCTTTGAAGATGAATGCATTCCCATACACTAACCACTCGTTACACAGATTGTTGTCAGCGCCAGATTTATTCAGCTCCAGGTCCTTCACTAAACAGATTTGTCTCAGCACTTTCTCACAACCCAGATAAGAAAGTCAAGCTAATGTTGTCTGGGTCAACTTTGTATTTGGATAATAGGCTGGTTTAACAGTCAGGAATGACTTTTTCCCTTTGACTCCTGAAAATGCAGACTTTATCCTGAGTTCCACAGGGGCTGGCAGCCCTACAGCACTTTGGTCAAGTGGCTATTTTCAAGAGTAAGATAAGAAAAAGAATAAAATACAAGTGGAATTTAAACATTTCTATGACTTACCTCTAAGACCACGAAAGCCCCTTTGTCCTTGAATCCCCTTGAGTCCCATCATGCCCCTAGGCCCTCGAGCACCTTTCTGCCCTGCAATTAGAAGCAAGCAAAATAAATTCAAATTGCACTTAGCAAAAATCTCAAAAGACCAGTCCTGGATTCTGATGATATTTCCCCTGATATATGTTATAATGATAAGGGTTATTTAAGCCTTGTACACAGAATGATAGCTGAATGGGCTTTAAGAGTTAAGAACTCACAAATGGGTATTACTCCACCTTTGCAAGACCTCTACCAGAATAACAATATGAACTTATATTTACAAGGAGTCAAGACTGTTCCCTTCATTGAAAAGGATTGTAAATCCAAAGTAATACTGGCTAAAGTTTGAATGGTGCAGGTAATACAAAGGTGAAATATGGCATTTTTTTGAAAGTAATGTGTTACAGTTGAAATGGATTTCTCTTACTCAGGCTAATAAAAGAAAGTTCTTGGGAGTGAAATTGGTCTTTGGTTAGAACAAAACAGGTGATAACAAATCAGCAGACTTTTTTACACCTTATCCAATTGTCTTTTCCTTTGACTTCAATGAAAAAGTTAATGGGGTGGGGGATTCTAAAGGGGGCTGCCGATTAGCTGTCATCCATCTTGCGCTATTGACAAAGACCAATTTCTCCCCCATTGTCTCAGGTCAATACCTCCAATACGTAATACATCAATCAGTCTTTTCAGTTCCCTCCTCCTGAATGGCTGACTTTTGTAGCAGCACAGTATAAACAGGGCTGATGGCTCACCAGTTCCTCACTCAAGTGGACATTCTTCAAAAGTGTCAGTAGACTATTTGACTATGGATGGCACCCAAAGCAAGCCTAATCCTGTTCTCATCCAACTAACATATGTAAACATTCTCCACTAATGGTTCCTGAATAGCCATCATAAGTGGAAAACCATCTAATTGCAGCAACCTAACTGAAATCAGCTAACCCAAGACATTCTGGTTTATATAGGTTAGTACAAAAATGAGTATTGCTTTTGTCTACAAAATTTTTGTAGAATTACTGAATTTTGGTTGCATGTTGTTCATTTCAAATACGTGTTCACTTTTGTTGGATTCATTCATTGTGTAGTTCTTTAGTATCATACCATAATGAACTTCTGGTGTATACAATTTATCATGTCATTAAAATGATGCCTCTTTACACATATGCATAGGACTAAACAAGGTTAATAAATACAAACCTTTTATCCCTCTAAAGCCTCTTGGACCTAGGTGTCCTATTGATCCCATAACTCCTTTTATGCCAGGCAAGCCTGGTCTTCCTGCCACAAAAGAACAGAAATGTCAGTTTGATTAATACAGAAAAATATAATGCTGTGATATTGCTGAAGAAAAATAAACAGCTACTGTAAATTACAACACACCCATTTCCTCTCATTACAAAGGCAGTGGCATAGTGGTATTGTCACTGGACTGGTATTCTCTGAGGACCAGGGTTCAAATCCCACCACAGCAGATGGTGAAATTTTGAATTCAAAAGTCTGATCACAACCACGAAACCATTGCCGATTGTCGTAAAAACCCATCTGGTTCACTAATATCCCTTTGGGGAAGGAAATTTGCTGCCCTTGCCTGGTCTGGCATACATGTGACTCCAGACCCATAGCAATGTGGTTGACTCTTAAATGCCCTCTGAACAAGGGCAATTAGGGATGGGTAATAAATGTTGGCCAAGCCACTGATGCCCTCATCTTAGGAATGAATATTTAAAAAAAAACCCCAAGGTACTAAACCCTTTCACATTCATTCACTCTAAATTGTATAGAATTCAAATAGACCAAATACCTTTCCATGCATTCCCATTATAGAGAATTCCAGTGGATCACAATTGTTTGTACTATATATAATTCAAATGACACAAATCAATTCCCATTGGTTCCTATTATGGATTATTGAAATGAGCTCCTTAATTTCCATCATTAGAATTCCAGTGAAAGCAATATACTTTTTTTATTCTTTCATGGGATGTGAGCATTGGTGGCAAGGCCAGCATTTGTTGCTCATCCCTAATTGCACTCAAGAATGTGGCGGTGATCTGGAGCCACCTGGAATCGCTGCAGTTCACCTGGTATGGTTAAACGTAGAGTGCTGTTAGGAAGGTAATTCCCAGATTTTGATCCAGTGACAAAGGCATGAATGCCTGCTCCAAATGTCCTAAAAACACACCAATGGACTTGGAACTTAGTCAACGGCAAGGCAATGCACCAGATGGAAGTTGTCTTGCAACTCGCAACCCACCCAAAAGGCTCCATCAAATTTCTACCCCAGGTTGCCTACATAAAGAGATATTTACATGTATGTTTGTAATCATTATCTTTGATCAGTGCTCCTTCCAAATTTCCTCTTTAGATCCACAGTTTCTTCTAAGCTGGAAATAAACCATCTTTCACAATGTTATTCCTCCCTGGAGAAATTTACACCAAGGCCCATTGCACATTGGTTCTCTGTCTGGCAACACTTCCAAGATTCCTGTATTCCTCCAATTCTGGCTTCTTGGACATTCCTAATTTTCTTCTCTCTACTACTGGTGGCTGTGCCTTCAGTTGTCTAGGCTCGAAGCTGTGGAATTCCCTCCCAGACTTAATCCATCTCTCTGATAAAAAAAAAGGATGCAAAGGCACTGGAGAGGGTGCAAAAAAGATGATTCCAGAATTACAACGTTAGATGCCTCTCTACTTCTCTCTCCTTCTTTAAGACGCTCTTTAAAGTCTACCTCTTTGACCAAACCTGTGGTCACTTGTCCTAATACTTGTTTTGAACCTTGGAATATTGTGCATTGTTTTGGTTGTCACAATTATAAAAAGAATTATAGACACAATGGAGGGGGTGCAAAAAAAGATTTACATGGATGATATCAGAACTATGAGGTTATATGTATTAGGAGAGGATGAACATGGGTGACCTAATAGAGGTTGTTAACATTATGAAAGGTTTTGATAGAGTAGACACAGAGTGTGTTCACTTGTTGGGAAGAGCAAATTAGAGGTCATCTATATAAGATAGCCACAAAGAAATCAAAATGGGATTTCAGAAAAAACCTCTTTTCCCAGAGAGAATGTGAAACACATTTCCACAGGGAATAGCCGAGACAAATAGTATAGATGTATTTAAGGGGAAGCCAGATAAATATGTAAGGGAGAAGGGAATAAAGGGTTATGATACAGTTAGATGAGGAAAATGGGAGGAGGCTCAAATGGAACATAAGCCCTGGTGTGGACTGGTCAAGCTGAATGGCTTGTTTCTGTACTATGTGTTGTATATTCTATGTAATTCTATGTAATATCACCTCCTTTGTTTTATAACCACTCCTAAGAATCATCTTCAGACATGTTACTATGTTATAGGTGCTATATAAATGCAAGTAATTGTTTTTCAACTTCAACTTGAAATATTTTCAACTTCTTCGGCAGAATTTTATGGTCCTCCGCTGGCATGTTTGGAGATAAGGGAGAGCTGTAAATTACCCTGATGGCCTTCCCCTGACCGGTCCTCAATTTTACACAGAGTGGGGAAGACCTAGAGCCTCACATCAAAGGGTCCTTAAGTGGCCAGTTAATGACCAATTAAGGGCCGCTTCCAGGAGGTCAGGGATGAGCAGGGCCGTTGCAAGAGTATTAGGCACCCCAGGTGAACCCTCAGCATTGTGCGCACCCCCAGCCCCTCACCACAATTAACTTTTGAAAATGAATATGTGCATTAGTATGAATAAAAATTCTGCATTTACAATTACAGATTTATTTTATATGAAAAAGGAGAACATTATGAAACTGATTGTACATTCTCATTGTTCTACACAGGATACGTACCAGAAGAAATGCACATCATAATATGTAATACGGCTCACATGATGTAATACTGTGTGTTCCTGCCACAGTTACTGATGATTTTATACACAATTTACACAATCAATAATCATTACGATAGAGTGGGCTAGATTAAATTATGTTCTTCGATATTATTTACTGGTTTGTCATTTTCGAATAGCCATGTATATGTACAAATTTCTAAAACTGTCACATAACAGAAGAGGTTCACTAATGTCCTTTAGGGAAGGAAATCTGCCATTCTTACCTGGTCTGGCCTACATGTGACTCCAGATCCACAGTAATGTGGTGTTGACTCTTAACTGCCCTCTGAAATGGCCTAGCAAGCCACTCAGATCAAGGGAATTTAGGGATGGGCAATAAATTCTGGCCTTGCCAGCAATGCCCACATCCCATGAAAGAATAAAGGAAAAAACACAGAATATGACATGAAATTTTGGGAAGACTGCAATATAAATACATGGAAATCTATATGTATGTCGGTACATATGGATGTATATCAGTGGATTTAGACCTTTCATTCCTACAACTGAAGCTTGTTTGTTTACTTATGCAGTTTCATGAACAGTTCATTCAGTTTTTTGCTGCACCTACACCCTCACCCCAATTTTTAACTTTCTAGTTTGCCTAGTGGTTGCACTGGCCCTGGAGTAAGCCCGGCAGGTTATCCTTCTTGGGCCTCAGGTGGCAAGGGGGGGAGCCTTCCTCACTGGCCTCCTTTCCACATCAGGCAACCCCCCCTACCCCCCCTGGGTGCTCATTCCCCACCTGGCCTTGCCATCAGGACCCCCCGCACCTTCTTCCCGATGCCCTCTTCTTCTCGGGCCTCCTCTTGTCCCCACTGCAAGACTGGCTGGCAGCTCTCTGAGGCAGGACTTTCTCTTGATCTAGGGGCAAAAGTCTCACCACCAGCCAATTAACATGCCGAGAAGTGTCAAACATCTGCAGTACAGTCGGCATTTGCGGCACGGATGGGAGACTCCACCACCCATAAAATTCAACCTCTTGTGTATTGAGATTGATTTAAAGGCACCACTACAAAGCAAAAACTAGACAAAATGTTTCATTTTGTCTTTCCAGGACCTCAAACCTCTGGAACTTCTTTGTCTCTGCCAATCCTTCCTCCTACAATCTACAGGGATTTACAAGTTCTGCTAATTAGCTTATACCATCTAACCATGAGAAGCCAAATGGCTAAGTTTTCTCAGGACTAGTTCTTCAAGATAGGGACTGGCTCAGTTTTATAAGAGTTGCCTCTGCTTTACATTACTTGTTCGATTTTATAGGGACTGGTTCAATGTTAAAGTTTAGTTTAGTTTTAGAGGCCAATTTGGTTTTAAGGTTTTGGTTTAGTTTTACAGGGAGGTCTTCACCTTTACAGGGATTGGTTCAGTTTTATATGGATTGGTTCACTTTTAAAGGGATTGGTTCAGTTTTACAGAGTTGGTTTGATTTTACAACTAACTGTACTAGTTCAGTTTTATTGGGTTTTCTTTACCTTTATACATTGCAGTTCAGTTTTGCACAGATTGGTTTAGTTTTAAGGGCTTGTTTAGTTTTCTAAGCTCATAACTAATACAAAAAGTTCTTCAAATAATGCTTTTGCTCAAGGAGGGCATTTGTTATCAAATAACTTGCAGGTCTAAACAAGAATTTTCACAAGTGTACCTGGTGGTCCTGAGCTTCCTCTGTCCCCTTTAGGACCTAGATCCCCTTTTGGTCCTTGACAGTGCATGCAGACACAATATGATGGGACCATATCTGTGCTGAAAGGATACTCTTGGTCTGGAAGGGGGCACATGTTGTATTCAACAAGTGGATCAGGAAATCCGCGGTTTGATGGTTGCACAGTTTCATTTTGAGGGGTACCTTCTGCAATTGTAAGCAGAGCCAGCACTGTGATTACATTCAGCATTCTTACTCCCACTCCAAAACCTGTGGAGAGGGAAACATTCAAAATTAAACTTGGTTAAACAGCAATTGATGGAGTGTCAATCCACATCAAGTTATAGTATACATGGTGCAGGTTGTTAATTTCCCAGTAAACATTGTAGTGTAGTCAGGTGACATGATACCTCCTACTGCAAAGGGAGAAAGTCGAAATGGCTTCTTCCTCTGTTGCCCGTTTAGTATCCTCTATATACCAACTTCCATCCATCCATTCATATAGGATCTACACACTGCTCAATGGAATAATAATACAAGTTCATCTGCAAGTTTGTCACTAAGTCAATGAACAGTTTTGGTCATGCTGTCTGAAGGAAGCACATAACCAAGTTGGGGACTTCACAACTTGGAGAAAGGAAAAGAGACATCCTTTTATACAACGCCTTATCATAACTCTCAGAAGCATCCTATGCAATAGTGAGTTTTGAAATGCATTAACTGTTTTTCTGTAGGCAAATACAGCATAAGGCCATATCCCAGAAACTGCAAATGAGATAAATGACCAGTGATTGGATTTTGATGGTGCACCAATATAGGGCCTCCACCTGAAGGAAGACAGCTCTCTAGCAGTCCTCAGTATCGCAATGAAGAGGCAACCAGGATTATGCCCTAGAGTAGGATGTGAGCTGTAAGCTTCTGACTCAAAAGTAAAAATACTACCAATGGAGACAACAAAGATGGCAAAGAGTTACCTAATTGCCTTCTATCCTGTCTAATCTTGTATGTCCCACAGAGGTGCAAACATAAATTTAACAACTGAGGGAAGGGAAGCCTATGTGTTTAACTCATTCCGTAGAAACATATCTTCATTGTTCTTTCACTAATATCAGAGGAAGAATTACCAAGCTGACAATAGATAACAGAATGCAATTTCAATGCTGCTACAAATAAAGAGCAGAACAAACTTTCTATTGAGTTTAAATTTGCTATTAAGGGAATTTAAGAATTACTTTCAGGTTCTTCTTGTGAATTCTTTAGCTTGGGTTTGTTTTCAGAATAGAAAATCTGCCCAATCACTGGCTATATTCAATTTTTTTGTTTTTCGAAATTCTCTTTGATTTTCCCTCCCTCCCAAGGCACCAGCTCTTCTAAGTGCACCACTCAGCTTCTGGTACCTCATCCAACTGTCCAGTATCAATGTGAAGACATAGTAGTGAATGCCATCAGGTTATTTACTGCAGAGGCCTTGCAGCTGGTGCCATCTCAGTTCAGTGGTGACATCTTGGTCCATTTGGGCAAATCTCAGTCCAGCAGGTGACATCTTGGTCCATTTGGTCAAATCTTGGTTCGGCAGGTGATATCTTGGTCCAACGGGTCAATCTCGGTACAGCTGGTGACATCTTGGTCCAACTAGTGACACTTTGGGCCAGGAAGTCATATCCTAGTACAGCTGATGCCATCCTAGTTGCCTTTACTAATCAAATGATCTTTATTCTTTATGCATATAGATGTTTACTTTTTTAAATTAACAGAAATAGAACTGTACACTGGATGTTAAAGTTGCCCTTAGTATTTTAACTGCTTTTTCAAGCCTGAATAGCAATATGCCTTCTTTAAAGGCTCCCATTGCTCTTTATAAATAGTGAGACTTTACCAGCTCTTCACTAGCTCAGTAATATTTACCACAGTAAAATGTTGTGGCTAAGGACTAGAAGCAAAGTTTGTTATTTTAGTTAATTTTGTAATTGTGGCTGAGGATAATTACATGAGACAATATTACACATCTATCTGTTTTTTGTTGAGTATCCAAAAAAAGTCATTAAAGTGTGATAATTCTGGGCAGGGAGTCAATAATTTTCAAGAACTTTAACAGTAGTGTCAGTAATCCACAGATACTGTCAAAATATCCTAAAGGGCTGGATTTGAAGATTAAACAAGTAGTATTCGGTATCTTTGATGCTAATACAGGTTCTGCTGCATACTCCAACAAGCTTTTATATCCTCAGTGTGCTTCTGATACCCCATGTAACCACCACTAGTATTTTCAGAGTATTTTCCAAAGCTTCAGCACATGAAACACGGAAGAATAATTACTAAGATCTGAAATAACATATAAATCATGATGCAGGAATTATATAAAGCAACATATTAATGTGCAGATATTGTTGCAAATTATTTACATTCCATGTCAATTATAGCCTTGTTGAGATATATTTTTTCACCTTATAGTGATATCTAACAAAGCACCAGCAGCATGAAGAATGCAACACAACTTATAAATTCAACACTCCTCATTCTGTAGATGTGTTTTTTAAACTGAAATGTCCTCACCTGTTGAGGTGCAGATCCCCTGAACTTGAAGTTTCTGCTGGATCTAAGATAACGGTTTGTACAGTGCTTGGTTTTATAGACCCTTTCTCCAAGGTGAACATTACAAATTAGTTATTGTTTCCAGGTACATTATTCAGCATGACCTAGATTTGACAATAAGATAGAATAAGGGTATTTTTTGGATCTTTATTTGAGGAAGTAAAATAATGCTTTATAATCATATTCATTGGGCTCATGTTTCCACCATTTTTCCATTAATTTTGCCTGAAGCTGAAGAATATATTGTGACAAATAAAATATCTGATATGGTCATTTGTTCTGTTTGGTAAATTAACAGCGGGTTAGATTACTAGCCATTAAGCTTTGCACAAATCACTTTCTGGTCAGAGACCTATAAAATGCAATTTGCCCACAGTGGATCCTGTCACCCATTTTTAGCAATCCAACTGTTGATTTGGTCGCATACAACTATACAAGGTAATTTTAAATACACATGTAAAATGTGATTACATTTTATATAATTTCCTCCATGATATGACTCCTCACTGGTGAGGGGCAGGAGGTTTAGGGGGGATGTGAGGAAAAACTTTTTTACCCAGAGGGTGGTGATGGTCTGGAATGCACTGCCTTGGAGGGTGGTGGAGGCAGGTTGCCTCACATCCTTTAAAAAGTACCTGGATGAGCACTTGGCACATCATAACATTCAAGGCTATGGGCCAAGTGCTGGTAAATGGGGTTAGGTAGGTAGGTCAGGTGTTTCTCACATGTCGATGCAGACTCAATGGGCCAAAGGGCCTCTTTTGCACTGTGTGATTCTGTGATTCTGTAAGAGAGAAGGGATTTGTGAAAAATTTTAGAGAAGGACTAGCATGGTTGTTCGGTAAAATAAGTGATCGAATAATAAGAAGGCATGTGGATCACATACGAAGTGGAGAAGCCAAATATCCAGAAGTGAATTCCACCAGTGCTCAAGACTGAATCAACATTTCCTGTTGAAATAACTCAACCAAGTACAAATGTATTTGAAGGGCCTACTGTACCTGAAAGAGTCGAAGAAACAAATTTACAGGTATCTGCTGTAGAATTTGATGCTCAGACGACTTCAGTAAGGGAGACTCCAAGCATACTTCAGAAGCTGTACAGCTGAGACGTTCTAGACACATAAGGAAACCCCCAGAGAGACTGACTTTGTAAATAATTTAACTGTGTAAATAACCTGATGTATTGAAAAATTGTAAAATGTATTTTTCAGTACAGGGGGAGGGGTGTGGTGATCTGAGATGTAATATATCTTTAAGACAAGTAGTGTAATGTAAGGTCACATGATCTTATTGTCCAATAGCAGAGTAGCGCGGGCTGCCTCTATGTGAGTCTTGGGTTTGTCACTGATGCGTGAAGACAGAGTTTTATGCTGTGAGCACACAAGTATAGCTGTAGAGTTAGTTTGTAAATAAACAGTAGGTGTTTATTCTAACAACGACCTCCTGATGTTCTCTGTCTCTGTACTGACTCGGTCACCCTGAACAAAGTGTGCAATCCGGATCCATTAGCCCAACAAACCAAGGACACCGGATCCAACAACACTGCATTGTTAACAATGAAAAAAAAAATGCTAAATTGAAAGACATACCAGGAAATTGCTGTTTGATCTAGAAGGAGTGTTTGGGGCCCTGGATGTTGAGAAGGGAGGAGATAAAAGAGCAGATGTTTCACCTCATGTACTTGCATGACAAGATTCCTTGAGCAGGGGAAGGGTTGCAGGGGGGTGACTGAAAAGTGGACCAGAGTGTTGTGGAGGGAAGAGTCCCTTCGGAAGGCTGAAAGTAGAGGGGAGGATATGTTTGGTGATGGTACCACACAGAAGCTAGGGGCAATGGTGGAGGATTCAATGAATGAGGAGGTTAGTGGAGAGAAGATGAGAACAAGGAGAACATTTTCATGATTCTGGGGAGGTGTAAAGGATGAGAGCAGAAGTACAGGAAATGGAACAGACATAATAGCGGGCTCTGATAAACATGGTGGGGGAAATCCTTGGATAAACAAAAGTAAAACATCGGAAGTGCTGATATGGAAGATTGCGTCATCAAAACAGATGTGATAGAGATGGAGAAATTAGGAGAATGGAATAGTGTCCTTACAAGAATTGGTGTGTGTGAAAGTGTAGTGGATGGGGACTGGTTGGGCCTCCATTCAAGGAAGATGTGGAGAGCCCCCAGATCACTTTGTTGGCAGATGGAGGTGTAAAGGAATTGGGCATCCAAGTTGAAAAGAAAATCATTAAGGCCCAGAAACTGGAAACTAAAAATGGCAGAAGGTCGGAAGGCTCACCGATGTAGTTGCGAAGAAACTGGCCAAGAGGTGAAAAGGTAGAGTTGTGTTAGGAAGAAATTATTCCCATTTCTGATGAAGCATCACTGACTTGAACTGTTAGTTCTGTTTAACTCTCCACAGGTGCTGTGGTAAAGCTGCTGAGTATTTCCAGCATTTTCTGTTTTTAAGTCAGGTCTGCCTGTTCGTTAACATGGGGTCCGTGCATTGCACATTCAGCAGATGGTAAATAGGCCAATGGCCCATTTTCATGAGGTTGTTCTTTTATTCCTCCTCTTAATGTGCCACCTATGATAAACACCTGTGACTATACTGCAATTGTTGTACGATAGTAAGTACCAGTGCTTGTGTGAGGTTACCTCCAAAAGTGGACGACTGTCCCACTAACACTGACAACCCCCCTCCACCCTGTCCATGCCCCTCATAATCTTGTACACCTCAATCAGGTCGCCCCTCAGTCTTCTCTGCTACAACGAAAACAACCCAAGTTTATCCAACCTCTCTTCATAACTTAAATGTTTCATCCCAGGTAACATCCTGGTAAATCTCCTCTGCATCGCCTCCAGTGCAATCACATCCTTCCTATAACCAGAACTGCACACAGTACTCCAGCTGTGGCCTCACCAAGGTTCTATACAACTCCAACATGACCTCCCTACTTTTGTAATCTATGCCTTGATTGACAAAGGCAAGTGTCCCATATGCCTTTTTCACCACCCCACTAACATGCCCCTCTGCCTTCAGAGATCTATGGACACACACGCCAAGGTCCCTTTGTTCCTCAGAACTTCCTAGTGTCATAGAATACTTCCTTGTCAAATTACTCCTTCCAAAGTGTATCACCTTACACTGTTCAGGGTTAAATTCCATCTGCCACTTATCTGCCCATTTGACCATCCCGTCTATATCTTCCTGTAGCCCACGGCACTCAACCTCACTATTAACCACCCAGCCAATCTTTGTGTCCTCCGCAAACTTACTAATTCTACCCCCCACATAGTCATCTATGGCATTTATATAAATGACAAATAATAGGGGACCGAGCACAGATCCCTGTGGTACGCCAATGGACACTGGCTTCCAGTCACTAAAGCATCCTTCTGTCATCACCCTCTGTCTCCTACAACTAAGCCAATTTTGAATCCACCTTATCAAATTACCCTGTATCCCATGTGCATTTGCCTTCTTTACAAGTCTCCCATGTGAGACCTTATGGCTTTGCTGAAATCCATATAAACTACATCAACTGCACTATCCTCATCTACACACCTGGTCACCTCCTCAAAAAATTCAATCAAATTCGTTAGGCATGACCTCCCTCTGACAAAGCCATGCTGACTATCCCTGATCAAACCTTGCCTCTCCAAGTGGAGATAGATTCTCTCATTCAGAATTTTCTCCAATAGTTTCCCTACCACTGACGTGAGACTCACTGGCCTGTAGTTCCCTGGCTCATCTCTATAACCCTTCTTAAATAGCGGAACCACATTAGCTGTTCTCCAGTCCTCTGGCACCTCTCCCGTGGCCAGAGAGGAATTAAGAATTTGGGTCAGAGCCCCTGCGATCTCCTCCCTTGCTTCCCTCAGCAGTCCGGGACACAAATCATCCGGACCTGGAGATTTGTCTACTTTTAAGCCTGCCAACACCTCCAATACCATCTCACTCCATATATCAATTTGCTTAAGAACCTCACAGTCTCTCTCCCTGAGTTTGATACCTTCATCCTCATTCTCTTGGGTGAAAACAGATGTGAAGTATTCATTCAACACTCTAGCGATGTCCTCTGGCTCCACCCATAGATTGCCCCCTTAGTCCCTTATGGGCCCTACTCTTTCCCTGGTTATCCTCTTTCCATTGATATACTTATAAAATATCTTGGGATTATCCCTATTTTTACCAGCCAGAGCTTTCTCATATCCCCTCTTTGCTCTCCTAATTGCTTTCTTAAGCTTCACCCTGCACTGTCTGTACTCCAATAATGCCTCCGTTGATTTGCTTGTACCTGCTAAAAGCCTCTCTTTTCCTTCTCATCGTAACCTGAATATCTCTGGTCATCCATGGTTCTCTGGGCTTGTTACTCCTTCCTATCACCATAGAGGGAACACGTTGAGCCTGTACCCTCCCCATTTCCTTTTTGAATGCCCCCCACTGCTCCTCTGTAGATTTCCCCACAAGTAGCTGTTCCCAGTCTACCTTGGCCAGATCCTGCCTTATTTTACTAAAATCCACTCCCCCCCCCAATCCAAAACATTTTTTTGCAACTTGTCTATTTCTTTGTCCATAACAAACTTAAACTGTACCATGTTGTGGTCGCTTTCACTAAAATGCTCTCCCACCTCCACCTCAGCCACCTGTCCGGATTCATTCCCCAGAATTAGGTTTAGCACTACGCCACCCCTTGTTGGACCCTCTACATATTGGCCTGAAAAGTTCTCCTGTACACATTTCAAGAAATCCACTCCATCCAAGCCCTTAACACTATGTCTATCCCAATTAATGTTGGGAAAGTTGAAATCACCTAATATAATTACCCTATTGTTACTGCTTTTACACACCTCCGCAAATTGTACACATATTTGTTCCTCAATTTCCAGCTGGCTATCTGGGGGTCTATAATAAACACCTAACAATGTGGCTGCCCCTTTTTTATTCCTAAGCTCTACCCACAAAGCTTCATTCGATGCCCCCTCAAAGATATCATTTCTCCTTACTGCAGTAACTGACCCCTTAACTAATAATGCAATGCCTCCTCCTCTTTTACCCCCTCCCCTGTCTCACCTAAAGATTCTATGTTGAGCTGCCAATCCTGCCCCTCCCTCAACCACATCTCAGTGATGGCTACTATATCACAATTCCACATGTCAATCCTCACCCTTACAATAAATGTTCTGTCCCGACTGTGACAATCATATCCCATTTTCTGATTTTCCTGCCTTTTTTATACCTTCCCCCCCAAGTTTTGCATAATTAGGCTCAGTCTCGATCGGAGATGGCACTTCATTAACAGTTTAGCAGGTGTGACATCTGTTGTCGAATGAGGGGTGGTTCGAAATCGTGCTAATTAAATTGCTATCGAATCTCCAGACAATTTCTTTATAACAGATTTGAACATCTGAACCTCTCTCTTGGCAAGTCCATTTGAAGAAGGATGGTATGGAGATATTTTCACATGAACAATACCATTGAGACTTGTAAATCGGTTAAATTCAGCACTTGTGAATACCGTTTCATTTCTAATACCAGCACTTTAGGTAATCCATTTATAGCGAAGCTTTGTTGTAGTTTGTCTATTGTTGCTGAAGATGTGGCTGATCTTACTTTGTATACATCCATCCATTTCGAATGCATGTTTATGATAAGGAGAAACATTGTCCCCATAAAACGTCTCACATAGTCGATGTGTAGTCATACCCATGGTCTTCCTGGCCATTCCCAGGGGTATTACAGGGCTATTGCAGGTAACTTTTGTGCTTGTTGACACTGCATACAACTTATCACTGGGTTTTCAATTTCTCCATCTATTCCCGGCCACCACATATAGCTGTGCACTATTGCCTTCATTTTGGAAATTCCGGGATATGCACTGTGAAGTTCAGATAACAATGGCTTCCATCCTTTGGAGGAACAATCACTCGAGCTCCCCACAATAAAATACCTTACTGGCTGGTATCTTGTATCTTCTCTGGAAATTTCATTTCATCGGATTCTTGTGTTTGCGACCAACCATAAAGAACTTGATTTCTCACTTTGGATAAGACTGGATCTCGGTTCATCCAATCTTTAACTTGTTCAGCACATATCGGTGATGAGTCCAGGAAGTTCAATAACAAGGCATATTCCTGAGAAATTGGAACATCCTTATCTTTTACCTGCAAGGGTAAACGACTGAGTGCATCTGCAATTGCAATTTGACTTCCTGGTCTATGAATAAAAGTATACTCATATGCTGCCAAGATCAACACCCATCTTTGTACTCTTGCTGAGTCTATAAGGGGTATAGCCTTGCCTTCACCGAATAGTCCTAATAATGGCTTGTGGTCCATTATGATAGTAAAGCGACGACCTTGCACATATTGATTAAACTTTTTAACACCGAAAATGATTGCCAGGCCTTCTTTTTCAATTTGTGAGTACTTTTTCTCTGCAGTACTAAGTGTTCTCGCCACATAACCTATAGACCATTCTAATCCATCATGCATTCGATCAGAAAGCACTGCTTCAACTCCATAAGCTATTGCATCACACCTTAATATCAACTCTTTCTTTGGATCAAAATGTACTGGAAGTGTAGAAGACTGTGAAAATTTTTTCACTTATGTGAAAGCTTCTTCTTGCGGTGTTTGCCATGACCATCTCTGATTTTTCTCGAGCAAACAATATAATGGTGCCAGTTCTGTCGATAAATTAGACAAGAAGTGTCCATAGTAGTTAATCATCCCCAAAAATGATTTCAATTCGGATGTATTCTTTGGCTCTGGGGCTTCTTTAAGTGCTTTCACTTTTTCTTTAATTGGATGTAGGTCTTGTGAATTGACCTTGTGACCTAGGTAAGTTACCTCTTTTGCCTGGAATGTGCAATTTTCCTTTCTTAATCTCACGCTGACCTGCAAAAAACATTTCAAAACTTCCTCCAGATTCACCAAATGTTTTTTCTCTGTGAGTCCAGTCACGAAAACGTCATCCAAATAAACTACAACATGGGGCAATCCCTGTAACAAACTTTCCATGGTTCTTTGGAATATGTGCAAGCAGAAGGTATGCCAAATGATAAACGGGTGCATTGATACAATCCCTTATGTATAGTCATGGTGACCAACTTTTGGGATGTGTGCTCTAATTCCAATTGCTCGTGTAAGCCTTTTCACCTGCCAATTTAGTGTATAAATCTTCAATTTTAGGTATGGGGTGTCTATCCAATTTTGCAACTTGATTGACTGTTAATTTATAGTCCCCGCATATTCTAATGCTTTGGTCAGGTTTGCGAACAGGTATAATTGGAGCTGTCCACTCTGGAAATTGTACTGGTTGTATCAATCCCAGCTTTTCTAATCTGTCCAGTTCTGTGTCTACCTTATCCCGCATTGCATAAGGTCTTGCCTTCATGAATCTTGGTGTTGCCTCTGGATCTACATGAATTTTTGCTTGTAGCCCTTCAATTTTTCTACGTTCTTCCTTAAAAACTGAGGCATACCTCTGTAGTGGCTGTGGAAGTCCATTAGTTCTTAGTTGGATGAGCTCATTGCATTCCAATTTAATTTCTTTCAGCCAGTTTCATCCAAGGAGACTAGGTCCCTCGCCTGCTACTACAATCAAGGGTAATCTCACTATTTGACCTTCATAGTTTACTGTGACTTTACATACGCCCTTGATTTGTATGTCTTCTCTTGTCTAAGTCTTTAATTTTTCATCAGTTTCTTCTAAATTCAGCTTATGTGCTCCATGATTTTGGTATTGAAAAGTATGCTCTCCAATCACCGTAGTAGCTGCACCAGTATCCACTTCCATTCTGATAGGCTTCTCATTCACTCCCATGGTTACATAGATAGGCTCTGTTCTCCCTACCTTTAAATTATATCGCGAATAGATATCAGCACCTATTACTTCAGGCTTTTCAATGCTGTTTATGTCATTGGGTTTTTGCCTTTGTCTGACAGTCTGCCTGATTCTATCTTTACAATGTCTCATGAAGTGTCCATATCGATGGCAGAAGAAACATTCAATCTTTTTAAACTGTGGTTCATTACAAAGTTGTCTGTTTCCATCTCTGTTTCTAGTATGTCATGTTTTTGCTGCTAAATTTTCCTTTTTAATTTGTCTACTGACGGTGACTACTTCCCGCTTCGGAACAAAGCTCTGCACTTTCGCGCTCTTTTTGGCTGAAGCTCCCCACCCAGCATGGAGGGCAGAGCCATTTTGCGCTCCTCGAATGGCTTCTGAGTCTCGCACTGCACCTTCCATTGCAAGAGCGATGTCCAACACCTTCTGAAAATCTAGATTTGTTTCAGCCAACAATCTCCTCTGAATAGCATTTTCGTTTATGCAGCACAACAACCATATCATTGATTGAAGTACCAAACTTGCAGTATTCAGTTAATTGCTGCAGACTCGCCACATAAGAAGCAACTGTCTCCCCCACAGCTCTATTTCTTAAGTTGAATTTAAACCGTTGCATCATCACCGAAGGCGTGGGCTGGTATTGATTCTTTACGAGATTCACTAAATCATCAAAACGTTTGGAGTCTGGGGCACTGGGCACCAACAGATTCCGAATTATTCTGTATGTCTTACTCCCACAGGTGGACAGAAGGATCACGCGCCTCTTCTCTTCCCATGCAATGTTGTTCGCCTGGTAGAAGAACGCAAGACATTCAACATAGTGAGACCAGTCGTCCGAGGTTGGATCAAATGGTTCCACTCTTCCAAATTGCGCATGCTCTGAGGAAATTACTTTGACGATCAGAAGGAAATTTCCTTTTATTTACAAATACCATGCGAGGTACAGCCCGATTTCAGTTCTTCTGATTTCCTTTGTTCTTCCTTGCTTTTTACCTTGTTTTTTTTCATGATTTTTCGTGCTTTTACTCTCATCGCCAGTTTGTTGGTTTTTCGTGCTTTTACTCTCGTCACCAGTTTGTTCAGTGCCCTTGGTTTGATGGGGCTAGAAAAAACTGTGCTGTTGTCTAGCAACATGGGTTGAGAGAGGCAGGACCCACACACACACAAAAATGAAAGAGAAAGCAGTCTGAGTTCACTTGGAAGCAGTTGCCAGCAGAAGCAGCCTAGAAGGGACAGAAAGCCAGTCCCAAACCAAAGTTCAGTTGAAGCCAGGACTCCAGAGGTACTGGACACTGGGAGAGGGAACTGCAGAGTGAGAGCAGATTTCCCAAAAGAACTGAAAGGTCCCAAGGCCAAGGAGTGAGACAGAAACAGGAGAAAGTCCCAAGAAGACCTTCTAGTCAAAGGAAGCATGGGAGCCTGGAAAAGATCCTGTTAAGTGAAGTTAAGAGTGAGGAACAGAGGAAGGCTTCAAGCTTCAAGCCTAAAGGAAGAAAAGTTGCAGGAAGCAGATTTTAAGCGAGAGGCCAGAAGGTCCAAAGAGATGAGTGAAGGTCAGTAACTCTTTGTTATGGGCATGTGAAGCAGTGGTGCACTGTTGACGGCTGAGTCAGTGAGAGAGAGTGCGTGGAAGAAAGCTTGAATGCATGTGGTGACCCAGGGGAGAGGAACATCAGGAGAGTTTGAAACCCTGGAGGTGGACCCTTGCGGAAGGCGTCTGAGAGAAAACGTTGGTTTGGGAAACGATTCCAGAGCGGATTCTTTGAGAGTGGAGATTGGAAACCCTTGTATGAAAGACGGAGTTCAGTGAGACTGGTTGCTCACGGTGTGACAAGCGTTTAGGGGGAGTTGATGAGTGATCCATAGTATCTGGTTGAGGTGGCATCTGTCACTTGGTTTCAGAGTGTGGCGTATCAGACCACAGGTTACCTATTAGTTTACGTGTACTTACTGTGAACATTTGAGTATGAGATAGCTTTTGTAACTTGTGTTATCCTTACAAATCTGTATATATTTGTAAAGGTATAGTTGTGGGTGAAGGAGTAATATAATAAATCTTTTCTTGTTAAATAAATGTTTCATCCTTTTGTTGAAAGTTTATCAGCTGACTTCTGTGACTCTGTTCAGTAGCCACTCTCCACATATCTGAACAAAAAAATAAAAGTTAGGATCTATCAAACTGGGTTCCACCCTGGGATCAGGCTTGTCTAGTTGTAACAGCAACTGGGATCGTAACAAGCGGGGCTCGTCCGGGATTTGAAACACGGACAGCGGGTGATTGGGCACGGAATAATAACTGGTCCGGGATTATCGTAATAAGGTGGGGGTGGAAATCCTCGAACATTGCTGGAATCTATGAATCCTTAAAACGAGTATGTGGAGGTACAGAGGTATATAGGATTGGAGCTGCTGTGAGGCATATTATACATGTTGGAATTCAAAATGGCATTGGAAGTTGCTAAGGAATTTTTACAGATGGAAAATGTAACTATGACTGATTTACAAAAATTAACCAAGAGTAAGCTAACGGAATTGACGGATAAACTGGAGTTAGAGTTACCTGAAGGGGTGATAAAAGTAGACATAGTTGAGATAATAACACAGCATTTGAAACTGGAAGGGATATCAGGGAGACCATGTTCTCCAGGGGGTGAATCAGTTAAGTTAGCTAAGATTCAGTTGTGAATGAAGCAACTTGAACATGAAAAGGAATTGAAAAAACTTAATCAGAGGTGAAAGGAAAAGAAAGAGAATTGGAATTGAGAAAGCTATAGGCAAATGAAAAAGAAAAGGAAAGAGAAAGGGCTGAAAAGGAAAAAGAAAGAGAAAAGGAAAGAGAAAGGACATTCCAAAAGGAGCAAGCAGAAAGGCAGGAGAAAGAAAGGGAGCAAGATAAACCAAGAGAACTTGACTTCTGAGGGAGAAGTTAGCAATGGAGGAAAGAGAAGGGACCAGAAAGAGAATACCAGCTTGGAAGGCTGAAAGTTAAAAAGGAGATCTCAGATGCTGAGGAAGATTCTGAAGATGAAAAAACCTTCAACCCAAGGCCTAGTGAGGAGTTTGTGTAAGATCTGCCAAGGTTTGAGGAAAGAGATGTAGATGCATTCTTTATTTCGTTTGAAAAGGTGGCTGAGCAAATGAAGTGTCCGGAAGAAATCTGGACATTACTTTTACAGTCCAGGTTGGTAGGTGGAGCTCACGAGGTTTATGCTTCACTTTCAGAAGAGGTATTGGTGCATTATGATGCAGTGAAAAAGGCTATTCTGAGTGCATATGAGTTGGTCCCTGAAGCATACAGGTAGAAATTTTGGAATATAAGAAACAGCAGACCTATATTGAGTTTGAGAGGGTAAAGTAAAACAATTTTGACTGTTGGTTACAGGCATTAAAGGTTGAGACAACGTATAAAGCTGTTAGGGAAATAATTCTCTTGGAAGAATTTAAAGATTCACTTCCTACTGTAGTTAGAACCCATGTTGATGATCAGAGGGCTAAAACAGCTATACAGGCAGCGGAAATGGCTGATGATTATGAGCTGGTTCATAGACCTAAACCCTTTATCCGTCATTCCCCACAAACCCAAGAAGGATTGAAGATGGGAAGATGAAAAGAAGGCAAGTAGCCAGGAAAGAGAAGGGACAGTTGTGAATTCCCAGTAAATTTTTCCTCAGACCAGAAAGGAAGGTGCTGAGGGTGGGAGTGACATTCAGGAGTCTAAGTGTTTCCATTGTAACAAAATGGGACATCTGCGGGCAGATTACTGGAGATTAAATGGTAGACCTATTGCAGTAGTAGGAACACCTAAGGAATCCTCAGGAAAGGTAGGGTCAGAAAAGGAAATGGTTGTTAAAACTGTAGCAGTAGTACAGGTGAAATGTGTTCCCTCAGAACATACAGGAAAGGGGGATATGGTTCATGGTAGTCCAAGGAATTTTTCTTTGATTACTGGTGAAGGAAGTCAGACTATGAGAGGTGATTCATTTTGGTAGGAAGAACATGGAGAGACCATATAAAATAAAGGGTACAACTTTAATGGGAAGGAGGAGCAGAGGAACCTGGGCGTATATGTACAAAAACCATTGTAGGTGGCAAGACAGGTTGAAAGAGCAGTTAATAAAGCATATAATATCCTGGGCTTTATTAATAGGGGAATAGAGTACAAGAGCAAGGAGCTTATGTTGAATTTGTATAAGTCACTTGTTCAGCCTCAGCTAGAGTATTGTGTCCAGTTCTGGGCGCCACACTTTAGGAAGGACGTGAAGGCATTAAAGGGGGTACAGAAAAGATTCACAAGAATGGTTCCAGGAATGAGGAACTTCAGTTCTTAAGATATATTGGTGAAGTTAGGATAGTTTTCCTCAGAGAAAAGAGAGTTGAGAGGTGATTTTATAGAGGTATTCAAAATCATGAGGGGTCTGGACTGAGTAGATAGGGAGAGTCTGTTCCCACTCATGAAAGGATCAAGAACGAAAGGGCATAGATTTAAAATAAATAGTAAAAGAAGCAAAAGTGATATGAGGAGAAACTTTTTTGTGTAGCAAATGGTTAGGGTTTGGAATACACTGCGTTGAAGGCAAGTTCAGTTGAAGCATTCAAAAGAGAATTAGACTGTTATCTGAAAAGAAAGAATGTGCAGAGTTATGGGAGAAGGCGAGGAATGGTCCTAGGTGAGTTGCTCATTCAGTTCAGACACAATGGGCCAAATGGCCTCCTTCTGTGTCATAACAATTCTGTGATTGTATGATTATTTCTTTTTGCCTTGCACTGTTATCCCTTCAGTCAATTAATATCTCCTGCCTTCCACCCAATTAGAGACTTTTCCTTTGTTTGTTCCTCCCCTCCTCCCCCCTTTATCTGCTTTGTTTAAAACTGCTACACCTCTAAGCACTCACAGTTCTGGCAAAAGGTCACCAATTTGAAACTTCAATTCTGTTTCTCGCTCCACAGATGCTGCCAGATATATCCAACATTTTCTGTCTTTAATTTGGATTTTCATCATCCATGGTACTTTTGCATTTGTATTAGTCAGATCTGGTTGTTGGCTTGAGTCATCAAAACTCTGTTGCCCATGTCTTAACTTGCACCACGTTTCATTCACCTGTAACCCCTCTGCTCACTGACTGACATTCACTCCTGGTGAAGCAGTGGGCGGAATAGCAGTGGGTGGAATTTTCCGTTCCAAAGACTAAGGACAGAATATTCCCTGAAATCAGCAAAGTGTGAGAAGTTGACACTTGACCCGCCGACGGCAATGGCAGAATTTCACCCCATATCATGTGGAACATTGTTAAAAACAATCAGAGGGACAGGTTTTACATTGGA
The DNA here is from genome assembly GCF_964194155.1 of Cetorhinus maximus. Lineage (NCBI taxonomy): Eukaryota > Metazoa > Chordata > Chondrichthyes > Lamniformes > Cetorhinidae > Cetorhinus > Cetorhinus maximus. The sequence goes on along the minus strand of NC_135897.1, from coordinate 19,777,270 downwards.
TCGCTGGTGGGGCGGCCTCTGATTCGCCTGCCCTCCCATGACCTTAGAGTTTCAGTAATTTGGAAGAGTGCACCGAGCTAGCATGCTCCAAGGGATAGGAAGCTGCTGGGCACCAATGGCTGCCAAAGCTAAGAAACATGCTGCCCCCAAATTTAGCGATGCCTCACTCGAGCACCTACTGGATACAGTAGAGGCCCACCGCGATGTCCTCTACTACCGTTCTGGGTGAAGACCAGCAAGTGAGGTCACCAGTCCAGCATGGGAGGTGGTGGCATCAGTGGTCAGCACCAACACACTACAAAAGAGGACAGCCACCCAGTGCCAAAAGAGGAAGAATGATCTCCTCTGTTCTGCCAGGGTAAGTCACCCTTCTCATCACTCTCAACTCACACACTCACAAGCCCATCACACATCCACAGGGTCCTCACTCACTGCCAGCTCAAGGGCCATCACCACTCACTCTCTCACAGACACCTTCACCTGCCCTGCGGATCACGTCCTCATCCCGTCCATGGCACCACTCACCAAGCACACATGCCAGGCATCCTTCTCATCTGCCCCGGCAGGCATCCTGCTTACTCTCTCTCCAGCTGTCTTCATGTAGGACAAGCTGGCACAGAACAAAAGGGAGAGGTCCTAGACTGGTGGAGGAATGCCTGACCTCAAGGCCCTGACAGACTTTGAAAATAGAGCAGTTCAGCTGGCTGTCAAGGGCATGGATTGTTTGTATGCTGACGGTGAGGTCGGCGACACTCAGCCAAGTGAGGATCCAGCACTGCAACAGCCATCAGACAACTATGCTATGAGTGATGTCTCCTGTTTCACAGGCTCTGCCATGCATTAATTATCTCTTCTTTCTTTCACAGGCACATCTGGGAAGCAGCCAAGTGGGCTCATGAGCCAGGTCCTCGACCCCAGCCTCGAGGACACCACAGAAGAGGAATCCACAGACGCTGACATTGAAGACCCTTCACAGCACTCATCCACATCCTCCACCAGTGTAAAGACACACACCTCAATGGGACCTAGTTCTAGAGTAGTCTCATGGTCACAATTTGGTGAGCACATCACACTGTCTGATCCACAACAGGTGGAAGCAGGGACATCCCAGGGTGTCGGCACTTGGAAGATTGCTGGAGGCCAGAAATCTGCTGAGCCTGAGTCAGATAAACAGCCTCTGGACTCGGTCATAGCTCAGTTGCTGCAGTTGCAAAGACAAGCTCGGGAATATTGGGAAGGGATGCCTGCTGTACTCTCAGATTGCAAGGCATGATGGAGGATTCCATCCACCTTCAGACTGAGGTGACAGCGCTGGCATGCTAACGCACCAAGGTCAACACTAGTAAGGTGGCAAGTGCCGTGACCTAGGTCCAGGACATTGGTCCCGCACTGCTGCAGGAGCTGCACTCCATCGTTCAGGCACTTGCTGGCATCCATCAATGTGAGAGGGGAAGGCATCTTGAGCTCACTCCAGCTGCCCCTTCCTCTCGAAGAGTCAGCCAGGGGCCCTCGGGCACCTATAGGGCGGAGGGTCAGCAGATGCACACCCTGAGGCCATTCACCCAGGTGACTCTGGGAGTGTCCAGCCCAACCGAAATCCCTCTTCTTGTGACCCCAGAAACTCCAGCCCCGCAGGCCAAGGAGGGTGGCCATGTCACACAGCAGGTTCCCGAAAGCAGGCCGGGGCCCTTCAGGTCATGGCCCTCCAGAGGATGCCGCCAAGGTCATCACAACCAACAGGGCATGGCAGTCAGCAGGCTGCGTCCACCTCCGCTGGGAAGTCAGGGATACACCAAGGCGTAGCAGCAGGGTTAGAAAGGTCAAGAAGATGTAGTTGCACAACGTAGTTGCACGGGTGTTAATCACTTGTACGTAATGTTGACCTTGTAAATATACTCCCAAGAATGTCTCCTTGTCTATGGCTCCTTGTTATGATGAGTATTGTTCATGACAATCGGATGTGAAACCTTAGTTCCTGCACAAAGTGAAGGCAAGTGTCGCAGTCCAGGGCCTCCCCGTGTGCAGTGTCTACCCTTCTGATTGTCCAGCTTCAAAGTCACTCTCCAGATCAGTGATACATGCACCTCGATGTGGCTTTGCTGCAAGAATCTCATACCCAAGTGTCACAGAGTTCCATGATGTTCTCAGCACCTTAGAGGCGGGGCTGCTCCCCAATCTCGTAATATTCCTGACAGGTGAAGGTGTGGTGCTGAAGGGCTCAGGTGATGAAGCCTACCAAAGGATCATGAGCTGTTAGAGTCCAACAGCGTCTCCATGATATGACCCTCTTCACAGAGCACTGTATGTGCGCTGTCCTCAGCCAGACAAATGTCAGACGTTCCCAGATACAATGTAAAGATCTCAGGAGTGTCCTCACCAAATCTTATCATCATCCTCCTGGAATCTTGTTGAAATGAGGGCCTCACAAGCACACTTGCTTCGTCTGACCAGTGGAATAGCCTCATTGCCTTCCAGGACCTCATCACCCTCATCCCCTTTGACTTCCTCCTCATCAGAGGAGATGTGCAGCTCCTGCATCTCCTCATCATCCAGGTCCTCCCCTCTTTGCATCACAGGTTGTGTAGCGTGCAGCAAGCCACATGATGCGTGACACCCTCTGGGCAGTGTGTTGGAGTGCTCCACCAGATCTGTCGAAGCACTGGAACCTCATTTTCAGGATCCCTATGCTGTGCTCCACCAAACCCCAGGTTGCGGCATGAGCCTTGTTGCATCTTCTCTCAGCAGGAGTCCAAGGCCAATGCATGGGCATCATCAGCCGCGTCCTTTGCCTTGCCCCTGAGGAGCTAACCTTGCAGCCATCGTTGTCCCTGGAAGATGTCCTTGACGTCTGATGAGGATGTACGAGTCGTGGATGTTTCTAGGGTATCTTGCATAAACCCACATGATCCATTTGTTATGGTTATAGACCAGCTGAACATTGAGAAAGAGGAAACCTTTGCAGTTCACATACAGGCCTGCTTGTTGCCAGGGAGATTTAACAGCCATGTGTATGCAGTCAATGGAACCCTGCACCTGTAGGATTCCGGAAATCTCAGCAAATCCCAGTGCTCTTGCTTTGTGGCTCACCTGATCTCTGTCGAAGTTGACAAAGTTGTGTGCCTTGACAAAAATGGCGTCTGTGACCTCCTGGATAAATTTGTGAGTGGAGGCTTGCGAGATCCTGCACAGGTCTCCAGTGGAGCCCTGGAAGGGACCACTGCCATAGAAATTGAGCACGACGGTCACTCACTGCCACTGGCAGTGGATGCCCTCCGAATCCCAGTGGTGCCAAATCCTGCAGAAGGTGACATATGTGAGTGACCAGTTCCCTTAACATGTGCAGTTGTCAGGGACACTGGTTCTCGCTCATCTGCAGATAGCACAAGCTCTGTCTATAGACCCTGGGTCTAGTGAGATGCCTATGAATGACAGCTGACAGGGGTTCATTCTCTGCGTGCAGAGGAGGCCCTGCCACCCCTTGGTCTTGAGGTTCTGCTCCTCCCTTTGGCAAGCCAAGTGCCTCCATCACATTCCTCTCCTTCTCTCCTGCCTTTAAGCAATGAGGCAGACTGTGATGGTCTCCTCATTGCAGTATCAAAGAGCGACGCGAGGGTCAGCAATTGTATCCTAAGGAGCGCTCTTGGTCAAGTCATCACCTGTGGCTGCCTCTCAAGGCCCTTTTACACATACCGGAGAGTTCTGGCCACCACATAAATGCCCAGTGCTTAGTGTGCATGATGGTTGACCAAAACCCCATCCACCACCACCACCCAACATCATATGACAGCTTCAGCCACTCAGCTACATCTTGAACTCTGATCTCAGATGCAGACGTTGTCCTAGCCTGCACTCCAAGACTTTGCGGTTTGCTTGGGCCATGAGGGTGACTTTTCAATGTTCACTTAAGCATAATGCAGAGGATTAGGAGCGCACCTCTCCGTCAGTGTTCCAGGGCTACCTTTCCCAAAGGGGTCCTCAAGCTTGCCCAATGGTTCTGCAGCCCCATACCACTCATTCAATTTTGAAGTCTGAGTGTGAGGGCTTAAAAGTAGAGCAATCATTGGCACTCTCAGGAATTAGTGTTGCTTGAGTGGGCACAGTTGTTTCTTTAGCCTGACTCCAAGCATTTCAATTGAGCTCAAACTAAATGTCTCAGCTGCGGTAGAATGCTAATCTTTGACATGTTTTTCCATGAACCCGGTCATTTCCTTGGCTCTCCCCCAAACTTTCCCACCCTACCTTCGGCATGTGTATGTGTGCAACCTTCAGTCTGTGCTGCCATGTCCCCCCCCCCTGCACTGTAGCCCTTGCCCCGAGGTTGCCCTCTCCAGCACTGTTGCCCTAGCCCTGAGGTTCCCTTCTCTCCTGCATTGTAGCCCTTTCCCCAACGTTCCCTTCTCTCCGGCACCGTCACCCTTGTCCTAGTACCACAAGCCAACCACGAAGAAGCTGCTGTGGAGACTTGTCTGTGATCACCTGCTGAATCTGCGTAGCCGCTTCATTGCATTGGGATCCTCGCGAGCACTGCACTAAGCTGTGTGCGCTCACCTCCAAGTTCCCCTGCCTTTTAAATGCAGTTGTAAATCACGCCGTTCTAAAATCACGCTGATATGGGATTTAAATTTTACATAGGGGGTTAATTCCGACGTGAGGCCACAATAATGAGATGCAAGTGTATTTGAATTAAGTTCCTGATGTTCGACGGTGGGAAATGCGGCCTGATGGGGGAGGGGACAATTGCTTCATGGATTTACATCGCCGGGAAATGCGCCAAGCGCCTTCTCGCAAAATTTTCCGATCTTGCCACCGAACACGTCCGTCCCAATTGGACGTAGAAAATCGGGAGCCATTACAACTCTCCAAATTTTCCTGACGCACCCGATGTCTGGTGGTGTTGGGCTGTAAAATCCCGCCCTAACTGGTGGTGGGCGGGAAAAGCGGTGCAGTTCCCACCAGCCAGCCTGGCGGGTTTCTGTGCCAGATCGTCCACTTTTCAGCTCATTATTTATGCATGAATGTGCAGCATGTCATATGTCATGGCGAGGCGGGCTGGGATTCCTCCGCTCTGCCATTACCTCATCAGCTCATATATCCAGGTACCGTATTGAAATTACACTCACACACACAATCACTCTCTGCAGCCCAGGACTTGTTGTGACAAACACCAGAATGGCCCGAGGGGGAAGCAGCCCACAGCTCCAAAGTTTAGTGACAGTGCACTGGTGACACTCCCCCAGGCAGTCAAGGATCGGCGGGAGATACTTTTCCCCCCGTGATGGGAGCCAGAGGTTCACCAACCTCACCACAAAGGCCCGGCAGGAATTTGTCAGTGCGGTTAGTGCCTACGCAGTGCAGAGGAGGACCACCATCCAGTGCAGGGAGAGGATGGATGATCTCATCTGCTCCATCACTCTCAAAAGGCTATCAGGCATTTGCAGGGTTACAATACACAGGGATCTCACACATTACCAGCACAAGGGACATCACGATAAATTCTTTCACATACACTTTTACATCTTCATCTCTTGTCACATCCTGTACAAGTTGTGTCCTTAGCCCTTACACAGGTCCACTCTGCACACACAGAAGGCAGGCATGTAAATCATCTGCTTTGTCATCTGTCCTACTCACAGTATGTCCATCTGTCTTTATGCAGGAAAAGATCACCCACAACAACAGGGAGAGATCCCAGACTGGTGGGAGATGCCAGAGCTCAAACCATTCAGTCCCTACGAGGAGCAGGTGGCAGAGCTGGCTGATGAGAACAGGGACCGTGCCTATGCCGAAGGAGAGATCGGCGTCATCCAACAAGCCAGTGGCGCCCCATCTACAACTCATTGCCCCCCCTCCAAAATTTTGAGTGCTTTTTAATGTTGGTGACTATGCAGCCAATCACTAATTATCTCTTCTCTTTTTAACATGCAGTAGCAAGGAAAGGAAGAGACCCACTGGCAGCCAGCCCATCAGTCCCAGCCCCCAGACCACCTCAGATGAAGATTCTGAGGACCCACTAGATGTAGAGCTGCCATAGCGCTCACCTGCACTCTCCACCAGTGCAGAGACACACAGCTAGATTTAGACCAGGCGCAGGGTCACCATCTAGTGAGCACAGCACAGATTCTGGTCGACAGCAGGCAGCGGCAGTGACAGCCGAGGTCACCAACACTTAGAGGGCTGATGGAGGCCAGGCTTCTGCTGAGTCTGAGTCCAATGACGAACCTCTGGACTCAGCCCTTACAGAAATGTTGGAGCTCCAAAGACCGTACACCATTGCTTCAGCCATGAAAACGTTTCAGCATAGGCTAGGCAAGAGGGGGATGGGTACCTCAATCTCCTGCCAGGAGCCCCTTCTCCTCAGGGAGTCAGGGAGGGGCCCTTGGGCACCTACTGGGAGGAGGAGCGACAGCCGGACATCCTGGGACCATCCACGCAGGGCTCACCTGGGCTAACCAGCCGCTTCAAGTTCCCTCTGACTGTGACCCAATCAACTCCAGCTCCTCAGGCCGAGGAGGGTGCACCTGCCCCACAGCAGGAGACCCAAAGCAGGCCAGTGCCCTCCAGGCCTCTGCCATGCAGAGGATGCCCGCCAAGGTCATCACAGACAACAGGGTGTAGTAGTCAGCAGGCTGCCTCCACCTCTGCTGATGTCAGGTAAGCAGTTAGACGTAGTGGTAGGGTAAGAAAAATTAATAACTTTTTACGGAACAAAACTGTATATACTTTGCACAAATGTATATATATTTTGTTTCTATCAACTTCCCATCTAGTGAATGGCTCTTCTATCTGACACAATGTTCCAAGGTCATACAAGTGCAACAGATGCCACCGCCTCCTCACATATCTCCCATTGTGCGCTTCAGGTCTATGGTGTGCCGCACCATCTCATTACAGCGCGTCGCCTTTCAATGCACAGCAGGGACATGAGCATGGCCTTTGGCTCCAGATATGAATTGCCCAAATGGTGGTTGAGCAATGCATATCTGAGACTTGCATCAGAGGATCATATCATGTGGCCTCATGAGTATAGATTTTGCAGTCTAGTTGTTTCTGCACTGAAGAATGGTCAATGTGGATGTTATTGGTTTTAATGGTGAGCTGCTTTAGAGTCAATCTCACTCAGTGCATCTTTCAATGGCCTCCATGTACTGGCTGTCAGGCTTGAGTGTGGGTTACATATCCACCAATACTTGGGGATCTTGTGCGCTCCTGGTGGCCTGCAGTGTAATGTCATGTCCGCATTTACAGCTAGACATCAGCCCTATAGTAGTCCCCACTTCTCCACCTGCGTCATGCAGAGCTATAGACCTAGCTAACACTTTGAGACTCCTGAAATGCCTGCTAGAGGGCACCAACTATGATCAGAGATGTGTGTCAAGGCCCCAGACGCTGTACTATTACATGGGAGGATGCTGCTCTGGACCTGAAGGTCCAGCTAGCGTGGCTTGCCAAAATCCCTGAGCCAGCTCCCTAAAGGGCAATCGATATGGTTATCTGATCATGAGAATGCCATCAGTGTGCCTAGTTTGCATGTGGAGACCTTAGACTTCTGGAATGAAAATGTAGAGGCCTCAAATAGGATCAGAGCTAAGCTCCACCACATCTGATGTGTGCTCTTTATTATCAATAAATTTACTAATTAATGCCTAAATGCAGTGTCTGCATTCTCAGGTCCACAGATGCAAAGGCTAGGCTGCACATGAAACGGATATTCCAGATGACGGCAGGGTCATGAGTGATTGTCAGTGATCAGACGATGCTGCTGCTGTAGCTCTCACAAGGCACACAAAGGTGATGTAGATTGCAGGCTCGCAACCGTGACTGAGAGTGACAGATCACTGTGTCCTAAAGAACAATCGCATGCTGTGGACTCAGTATGATGATGAGGCTTGAGCACTAATTTTGGATGAGGGATTGCCTTTGAAGAAATACCGCAGTCTGGATTCAGATTAGACCAGAGCCAGTGAGTGATGATTGCCCACCTTGTGGTGACTAGCAACACCCAAGGCATACTGCCATGAGTGCACTGAGGTTTACAGTGCTGCTCTTGCCTCTTGAAGGCTGTTATAGGCAATAGAATGTTGACCAGATGCTTGAACAGGCTGCACCATGTCTACTCTTTTAACAGTGCATGCTGGTGGAGTTATGATCCCATAACAGAATAGCCACATGCTCCAGAGGCTGCTTAGCATTCAAAGGATCAGGCCATCATCACGCAAAATTGTAACTACTCATTCTGAGATTGATGTCATTCATTGAGATGCTGAGGATAGAAACAAAGGTATTAATATCAAAGCAGCATGGAGGGCACAGGTGAAAGGCTTGCATGAGCATGTCGTCATCATCGCCTGGAACCTTGTGGCTATAAGCATCTCATGGGCATGTCTGCCACATGTGGCCTTTGCTATGGCCTCCTCCTCTGGAGCCCCAGCCTCCTTGCCCTCATCAAGCTCAGCCCTCTTGACGTCATCCTCATCGGATGAGACATGCAGCTCTTCCATCTCTCAATCTGACAAGTCATCCCCCCCTTTGAAGCACCAGGTTCTGTAGAGCGCAGCAAGCCACGATGATGTGGAAGACCCTCTGGGGAAAGATGGAGAGCATCGCCTGACTGGTCCAGACATCTAAAATGCATCTTCGGCCAATGGTCTGCTCAATCAATGAGCATGTTACAGAATGAGCCACATTGTACCTCTCCTTTGAAGCATTTTGTGGCCGCCTAATGGGCATCATTAGCCACATCTTTTGTGGTTATCCTTTGTCTCTGAAGAACCAACCCTGGATGCGCTGAGGACCCTTGAAGATCTGTGGTACCTGCGAGTGACTCAAGATGTACGAGTTGTGGGAGCTCCCAGGGTATCTCACACGGACCTGCATAATCTGCTTCTGGTAGATTGGGTTGAAAGTTGAGAGAGTTTCTGTTGATGAATCATAGTGGCTGCTGCCAGGGAGCTCTTAAAGCCATATGTGTGCTATCGATGGCACCCTACATCTGTGGGAAGCCAAAGGTCATTGCAAACCCCACTACTCTGCTGGCTGGCTGACTTCATCCAGGGCAAACTGGGCGCAATTGGTGCCTTGCTAAATAGGGCATCAGTAACCTCTTGGATGCATTTATGAGCAGATGCTTGAGATATGCCGCAGAAGTCACCAGAGGAGCCCTGGAACAAGCCATTCGCAAAAAGGTTGTGTGGCGGCCAACTTTAGAGCCACTGGTAATGGATGGCCTCCCAGTCCTTGCGGAGTCAGCTCCCCTTGAGGAATGTTCAGATGTGAGCCACCACATGCCTTGACAAGCGAAGGCATCTATGGCACTATCATTTGCTCATCTGTAGGTATGAGATGTGTCTTTGGTACACCTTGATCATGCCAAGTGCCTCCATGGAAGAGATCTGTCAGCCTCAGCTTCTGGGTCTTGATGGGGTCCTGCTGGTCGATGTTCCTCAGGGCGAGGCTCTTCCCGTTGCCCTGCCTGATGGCAACGGGCCCTTCTTCTCCTCCTCAGTTGCCTGGTTGCCAGGAAAAAGGCAGCGTTACTTGCTGCATCTATTCTACACTCCTGCTAGTCTCTGCGGAAACAATGAACAGATACATGATTGAACATAACCCTGCAATGGTCACCTTCCAGTTGCAAGCTGGTAGTCATTGTGCAGCCCTTGGTAGCCCTCATTCCAGGCATTCCATTCTCAGATCATCCTTTGCAACTATAGTACAGCCTTGAGCATCAATGAAAGTATCCCCCACCTCCTCCCCCTCAAATGCCCCAGGCACAGCGCTTTCAGAAAGGGGGTTGGATCTGGATGAATGCAGCCAAGCACTAGCGATCTCAGTCAGGGCTCTTTCAGACTGACCTCCATGGTTTAGACTAGAGTCCAATCCTGGACTAATGTAATGACTGTAATCGGGGAGGCATATAAAGCCTGGACCTGTCAGCTCCGACATGTGGACGTCTTTGGGGCATTAGGCATATGCACTTTGGCCATTGCCCCTTTACAGTTGGATCCTTCTGAGGGTTACACTTTCCTATGAAAGGAACAAATGGCCATTGGAACACAATCAAAAGATGGCCCCAGGACGGAATGGATTCTCGCAAGAATGCGCACCATGAGTTAAAGTGCCCAAATCCTTCAATTGACATTTGAGTCTCCCTAACATGTCTCAGCTGTGCAGTAATCTCCATTTGGTAAAGCTCAAATTAGTAGGGTGCGCCTTCACTCAGTGCAAAAGTGCAGTATTGGACTCCTCCCTCAAGCCCTTAGATCCCTCCCCTGGCGATTTTAATCATAGCTTATTTTTATACTGCGTCATTGGATCAGCTTGCAAAATAGTGGTGCTTGGGTATTATTATGAGACCAGTTTCCAATGCCCCTCCCTCCATCACTGTTGAAGTCCTTCCCACTCTACTGCTGGAAGAGTGTAATGTGCAAGTTTCCCTCCAACTGCTCACTCTCCTTCCTGCCCTCTAATCCTAGATCCCATCGTGACTGTTGTTGATATCTCTGTGCTCCCGCTGAATAGTTTGATGTTGATGTCCTGATGCCCCATGCCAACCTGATCCCTCCCCATCTTGAGACCCTATGCACAGCGATGTACTGTGACCATTGAATGCCCTCCACCATTGTATTACCTGTTCCCCATCTATAGGCTGCAAATGCCTCCCCTAACCGTGCAATCTGCGGCCCAGTACCAATCTTAACCCCCAGGATGGACACGTGTGAAGGACTGACCACACACAGAACACCATGATTGGCATGACTGACACAGGACAGACAGGCCCTTCCCCTCTCAGTACTGGGCCAAAGACAGGCTTGCCAAGCACAGCCTTCTAAATTGCTGCGCAATTGCCCTGGGTAGTCTATGCTTTCTGGCCCCCATTGCTTATTGTGCAATTGCCCAGGACAGTCTATGCTTTCTGGCTCCAACTACTTATTGAGCTATTGCCCAGGACAGTCTATGCTTTCTGGCTCCAACTACTTATTGTGCTATTGTCTAGGACAGTCTATGCTTTCTGGCCCCAACTACTTATTGTGCTATTTCCCTGGACAGTATATGCTTTCTGGTCCCAACTAGTTGTTGCGTAATTGCCCGGAACAGTCTATGCTTTCTGGCCCTGACTACTTATTGTGCAATTGTCCTGGATAGTCTATGCTTTCTGAAAATAACTACTTATTGTGCTTTTGCACAGGACAGTCTATGCTTTCTGACAACAACTAACTTTGCCTGACCCAGTCATGTGTCTCTGTCCACCCTTGCCCCCAGGATCCAGTCAACCCCATCCCCCACTACCCCTCCCAATCAAGCCTTTGCCTTCCAGCCCCCTCCCTTGCCTCTGTCTTGTCTCACCCCATGGCCTGTCAAGTCTTTGCCTTCCAGCCCCTCCCCTTTCTTCTGTCTTGTCTTTCCCCATCCCCAGTCCAGCCTTTGCCTTCCAACCCCTTCCCTTGCCTCTGTGTTGTCTTGCCCCCTCCCCACCCTCCCCAGTCAAGCCTTTGCCTTCCAGCCCCTTCCCTTGCCTCTGTGTTGTCTCACCAACCGTCCCCCGACCTAGTAAAGCCTTGGCCTTCTAGCATCACCCACCTCGCCTTCCCACTGGTCCTGCCTGAGCAGCCTTATCACAGAGTAAGAACAGCAGTGAGTGCAGCACAGTGAAGGGTAGGCAATCGCTGCGTGCCCAAACCTCAAGGTTGTGAGTGAAGTGCAGTTCGCCAGGTGCATGTCACTTACAGCTGGTCGTGATTCACGCCAGTCTAGGTTGCCGCTGGCGTGGCCATTTGATCTGGAAGGGGGCTGTGATTCCACTGAGCTGGGTTTTTAATGAGTACTTTTGATATTCAAATGCATGCAAATATGTTTCCCAACATGGCTCGGTATCCTCCCCGACCTGCCATGAGAGGCAGAACGGAATGTTTCAAACTATTTTTACGGCAGTGGGAAACTGACTTTTGGCCATACTCTAAATTTTCCAATACTGCCCGCCACAATGCTCGCTGTTGGCGGGAATGGAAAATCCCACCCAATGTCTTGATTTTAAAATTCTCATCCTTGTTTTCCAATCTCTCCATTGCCTCACACCCTTCCTATCTCTATAATCTCCTCCTCCACAACTCTCCAAGATATCTATGCTCCTCTAATTCTGGCCTCATGAGCATCTTGGATTTGAATCACTCCACAATTGGTGAACGAGCCATCAGATGACTAGGCCCAAGCTCTGGAATGCCCTCCCTACATCTTTCCACCTCTCTGCCTCGTCTTCTCCTTTAAGGCACTCCTTAAAACCTAACTCTTTGATCAAGCTTTTGGCCATCTGACCTAATATCTCCTAGTGTAGTTCTATGTCATATTTTGTTTTACAGTGCTCCTGTGAAGCACCTTAGAATGTTTCATTATGTTAAAACAAAAATATAAGTTGCGTTGATTCTTGCACGTTATAATATGAATGTGTAAATCATTCAATGACTAATGTTACCAACTATAGGGTTATTTCTTCTGATCTTCCCGAGAATTCCCACATCTCATCCAATAATAAACCTGACTCCAACAAACTCAGTTTCTTTTCATGTAAAACACTTCTTTTCGCTTAGCAAATTTTAACTTTCTAAAAAGTTGTCCAAGGCTTGAAATCCTGCGTTTGTATCTGGAGCGCTCTACTTACCAAACCCTTACATTGTCAGACAGGGTACAAAGAAAAGCTTCTCCCTGTTCAGCACCCTCTCTCACCTCCAAGTTATTGACTTATCTATCAGTTCCAAGGTCACCTTCCCTTAATATGGATAGCCTTTGCCTGCTTCTACCTCTGGCAGTGTAAAAACGGGTGGCACAGAAGTGCCGCAAACAGAAAAGTTTGAGCACATGCAGTGCAGCAGACTGACCTAACGGGATAAATATATCAAATATAGCACAGTTAAAGAAATAACTTGCATTTATACTTGCCTTTCAAAACTTCAAGTTTCCCAAAGCACTTCAGTCAATTAATTACTTTTGAAATATAGTCACTGTTGCAATGTAAAAATCACAGCATCCAATTTGCTCAAACAGGAGTGACATGATAATCAGTTTTTTTGGTGACATAAAAACAGAAAATGCTGGAAATATTCAGTAGGTCAGTTCTGAGGAAAGGTCATCGACCTGAAATGTTTTTCTGTTTCTCTCTCCACGGATGCTAACTGACCTGCAGAATATTTCCAGCATTTTCTGTTTTTATTTCAGATTTCCAGCATTCGCATTACTTTTCTTTTGTGTTCGTGTTTTGGTGATGTTGGTTAAAGGACGAATTTTGGCCAAGATATAGAAAAACCCCTTACTCTTTGTGCAATACTGTCAAGAGAAACTTTAACCTTCACCCAAAGGGCAGATGGAGCCTTGGTTTACCATCTTATCTGAAAGACAGAACCTCTGACAATGCAGCATATAAGTGTCAGCCTAGACTAGGTGCTTCAGTCTCCTAAATTAGACTTGAATTCAAAAATAAAAGTAAAAATTGTGGATGCTGGGCTCAAAACGTTAACTCTGTTTCTCTCTCCACAGATGCTGCCAGACCAGTAGGCTTGAACTCACAACCTTGTGAAAGCCTTTCCTGTACCCAGTACTCAGCCACGTCTTAATTCCCTATCGTAGTGATTGTAGGTATAACCTTTTCTACTGCCTTTAGGGGTCACGTGATTGTACTGTTGAATGAGCCCTTAGTGTGGGTAATCTGAGGCAGAGCTTTTCTAGTTGTGGACCTGGTTTAAGCATGTAGCCTCTAAACGAGCTCTGTAATAAAGTTATCTGTTTCAAGTAAGAAACCTGCCCGGTACATCAAGTTCATTACAATTGGCGACGAAGATAAATAGCTCCGATGCTGCACCTCGCCTTGTGAATGTGAGTACATCAATTCTTAAGGAAAGAAAGAAAAGTATACTCACCGGTCATGCCACACTTCAGCAGAATCGACCCTTATGACTCTTGCACGGAAGACTGGAGCCAGTACACAGAGCACCTAGGTTTTTATTTTGTGGTGAATGAAATAACAGGGGAGGAGAAGCAGAAAGCAATTTTTATAACTGCCTGTGGTAGCAAGATATATAACCTGATCCACAGTTTGACGGCCCCAAATGTGCCCAATTCTAAATCTTTTAATGAATTGGTAGACCTCGTGAAAACACATTTTCAGCCAAAGCCATCGGTAATTATGCAGAGATTTAAATTTAACTCCAGAGTAAGGGCCTCAGGAGAGTCCATCATAACTTATATCGGGAAGTTGAAGCAGTTGGCTGAGCACTGCGACTTTGGAGATACTCGGTGTCATGTAACGGGACCGGTTGGATTGTGGCATTCACGACGACATTCAGCACTGTTTACTTGCAGAAGTTAACATTGATTTGAAGTGCGCCGTGGAAATAGCGCTAGCAATGGAAAGTGCTGAGAGGGACTTGTAGACTTTACAGAATGTGCCATATAGCGCTATTTTTCAGTTGGGGCAGGAACCTACTGCTGGGTGTGGCGCAAAAACCGGAGAGACAGCTATGAAGCAGGAGACGGTCTTTGCTGCTCAAAAAACGAAAAGGCATAGTGGAAGCATCTCAGCAGCGATTCAGAAATTAATCTGTTACAGATGTAGGGGTAACCATGTACCGGAAACCTGCAGAAGAAGGCAAAATGCCATTACTGCCACAAAAAAGGGCACGTAATAAAGCAATGCAGAGCAAAATCGAGACAGCCAATCAGACAGTAGACCAAGATGATTGAAGTGCCCAAATTAGCAGAGCCAGAAGCTGCTGACACTGATATCTATTCCCTATACAATGTCAAAGCAGTAAAGACTGAACCAATATACATGATACACCAAAGGGTAGGCATCTACATGTGCAATCTTCCAAAGGACCATGGAAGGTCTACTGCAAGGACTTCCCCGAGTAGTAGTGAAACTGGATGATGTCCTGATCATAGGATCAAAGGAAGCTGAACATTTGGCCAACCTAGAAGAGGTTTCAAGAAATTTTTGGAAGCTGGTGTACGATTGAAGAAAGAGAAATGTACATTCCAAGCAACAGAAGTCACTTACTTGGGTTACCGAGTGGATGCCAAAGGGTTGCATCCAGTAGAGGAGAAAACCAGGACAATCAAAGGGGAGCCCCCTCCTACCAGTGTCACTGAACTCATGTTTTTTGGGCATGATAAATTATTACGGTCGCTTCTTGCCAAACTTGTCAATAGTATTAGCACATTATTATTGAAAAACAACCATCGTTGGTCATGAGATGAGCAACAAGAAGAAACCTTCATGAAGGTCAAGAAGCTATTACACTCATCATGTCTAATTGTACATTATGACCCATCAAAAGAATTAATATTAACCTGTGACGCATCTCCTTACAGTGTGGGAGCTGTGTTGTCACACAGGATGGAAGATGGTTCTGAAAGACCAATAGGCTGTGTCTCCAGAGCCCTCTCTCTAGCTAAGGAGGGTTATTCACAACTTGAAAAGGAAGGCTTATTAGTTATATTTGGAGTGAAGAAATTCCATCAGTATCTGCATGGACGGCATTTCACCATAGTGTTGGATCATAAACCATTAATGGCTTTATGTATTAAACATAAAGCCATTCCTCCAATAGCCACAGCAAGAATTCAGTGTTGGGCATTGATATTATTGGCGTACGAGTGTACGTTTATGCACTGTCCTGGAGTGCATATTGCAAATGCAGACGTGCTCAGTTGTCTTCCAATACCAGATGGCATTGTACATGCTCCAGTGCCACAAGAAGTTGTGCTTGTGTTGAATTTCTTGGACTCTTCAGCAGTATGTGCAAAACAAATACGGAATTGGACAAACAACGATCCAATTTTCATAGAGTCACAGAATCACACAGTGCAGAAGAGGTCCTTCGGCCCATCGAGTCTGCACGGACACGTGAGAAACACCTGACCTACCTACCTAATCCCATTGACCAGCATTTGGCCCATAGCCTTGAATGTTATGACGTGCCAAGTGCTCATCCAGGTACTTTTTAAAGGATGCGAGGCAAACCGCCTCCACCACCCTCCCAGGCAGTGCATTCCGGGCTGTCACCACCCTCTGGGTAAAAAAGTTTTTCCTCACGTCCCCCCTAAACCTCATGCCCCTCACCTTGAACTTGTGTCCCCTCGTGACTGACTCAACTAAGGGGAACAGCTGCTCCCTATCCACCCTGTCCATGCCCCTCATAATCTTATACACCTCGATCATGCCCCTCAGTCTTCTCTGCTCAAACGAAAACAACCCAAGTCTATCCAACCTCCCTTCATAATTTAAATGTTTCATCCCAGGCAACATCCTGGTGAATCTCCTCTGCACCCCCTCCAGTGCAATCACATCTTTCCTATAATGTGGCGACCGGAACTGCACACAGTACTCCAGCTGTGGCCTCACCAATGTTCTATACAACTCCAACATGACCTCCCTACTTTTGTGGATGAGGAACAAGGCTGTAGGGAGGATGAGCCAGCTGACCACAGCACCGTGGCACAGGAGGCCATTCAAGAGCGGGGAGCAAAAAGACAAGTGGTAGTTGTAGGGGATTCTATAATTAGGGGAATTGATAGCATCCTTTGTAATCAGGATCGAGAGTCCCGCATGGTATGTTGCCTGCCCAGTGCCAGGGTGAGGGACATCTCTGACCAGCTTGAAAGGATATTGGAGAGGGAGGGGGAGGATCCAGTTGTTGTGGTCCACGTAGGGACAAATTACATAGGTAAGACTAGGAAAGAGGACCTGTTTGGGGATTATCAGGAATTAGGAACTAAATTAAAGAACAGGTCCTCAAGGGTTATAATCTCCGGATTACTACCCGAGCCACATGCAAATTGGTATAGGGATGCGAGAATAAGGGAAGTAAACACGTGGCTAAAGGAGTGGTGCGGGAAAGAGGGGTTCCATTTCGTGGGGCACTGGCATCAGTATTGGAACAGGAGGGATCTGTACCATTGGGACGGTCTCCACCTGAACCGATCTGGGACCAATGTTCTAGCGAAAAGGGTAAAGAGGGTGGTCAACAGGACTTTAAACTAGAAAGTCGGGGGGAAGGGAAGGGTAAAACTCCAAGAAGTATGACTAATGGGAAACAATGCAGCAGGTTAGCGTGTGTGGGGGAGGGGGGGGGTGGTGGATTCAACTTCATGGAAAATTATGAAAAAACTGAAAAGGAGAGCCCAGGAGAGGTTATTAAATTCTCCAGAACACAAAATAAGACAGTGTGTTTGGAAAGAGCGAGGAATCTAACTTCAAGCACATCAGATAAAGGGACGACAATGAGAAAGGGGACGGGAAATACAAGACTGAAGGTGTTGTATCTGAATGCACGCAGTTTACGAAATAAGGTAAATGAGCTTGTGGCGCAGATTGAAATTGGCAGGTATGATGTGGGCATCACGGAGACATGGCTGCAAGGGGATCAGGACTGGGAGCTAAATATCCAAGGATATACATCGTATCGAAAAGATAGGCAGGTTGACAGAGGGGGTGGGGTTGCTTTGTTAGTAAGAAATGAAATTAAATCGATAGCAAGAAACAACATAGGGTCAGATGATGTAGAATCTGTGTGGGTAGAGTTGAGGAATCGCAAAGGTAAAAAAACCATAATGGGAGTTATGTACAGGCCTCCAAACAGTAGTCAGGATGTGGGGCACAAGATACACCAGGAGATAGAAAAGGCGTGTAAGAAAGGCAAGGTTACAGTGATCATGGGGGATTTCAATATGCAGGTAAACTGGGAAAATCAGGTTGATAGTGGATTCCAAGAAAAGGAATTTGTGGAATGGGAGATGAGCCTAGCAGGAAAGACAGTGGAAAAGCAATGGCAGGAGTTTCTGGGAGTAATGTGGGAGACACAGCAAAAATTCATCCCTAGGAAGAAGAAGCATACTAAAGGGAAGACGAGGCAACCATGGCTGACATGGGAAGTCAGGGACAGCATAAAAGCTAAAGAGAAAGCATACAATGCGTCGAAGAGCAGTGGGAAACCAGGGGATTGGGAAGCCTACAAAGACCAACAGAGGACAACTAAAAAAGAAATAAGGAGGGAGAAGATTAAATATGAGGGTAAACTAGCCAGTAATGTAAAAGAAGATTGCAAGAGTTTTTTTAGATATATAAAGGGTAAGAGAGAGGCAAAAGTGGACATTGGGCTGCTGGAAAATGACGCTGGAGAAGTAGTAGTGGGGAACAAAGAAATGGCGGAGGAACTGAATAGGTACCTTGCGTCAGTCTTCATGGTGGGAGACACGAGTAACATCCCCAAAGTTCAAGAGAGTCGGGGGGCAGAGGTGAGTATGGTGGCCATTACCAAGGAGAAGGTGCTAGGAAAACTGAAAGGTCTGAAGGTGGATAAATCACCTGGACCAGATGGATTACACCCCAGAGTTCTGAAAGAGATAGCTGAAGAGATAGTGGAGGCGTTAGTGGTGAACTTTCAGGAATCACTGGAGTCAGGGAGGGTCCCAGAGGACTGGAAAATCACTAATGTAACCCCCCTGTTTAAGAAGGGATTGAGGCAAAAGACAGGAAATTACAGGCCGATTAGCCTGACCTCGGTCGTTGGTAAGATTTTAGAGTCCATTATTAAGGATGAGATTTCAGAATACTTGGAAGTGCATGGTAAAATAGGGCAAAGTCAGCATGGTTTCATCAAGGGGAGGACATGCCTAACAAATCTGTTAGAATTCTTTGAGGAGGTAACGAGTAGGTTAGACAAAGGAGAGCCAATGGATGTTATCTACTTGGACTTCCAGAAGGCCTTGGACAAGGTGCCGCACAGGAGGCTGCTCAGTAAGATAAGAGCGCATGGTGTTAGAGGCAAGGTACTAGCATGGATAGAAGATTGGCTGTCTGGCAGGAGGCAGAGAGTGGGGATAAGGGGGTCCTTCTCAGGATGGCGGCCAGTGGAGTTCCGCAAGGGTCAGTGTTGAGACCACAACTTTTCACTTTATACACTAATGATCTAGATGAAGGAACTGAGGGCATCCTGGCTAAGTTTGCAGATGATACAAAGATAGGTGGAGGGACAGGTAGTATTGAGGAGGCGGGGAGGCTGCAGAAGGATTTGGACAGGCTAGGAGAATGGGCAAAGAAGTGGCAGATGGAATACAATGTGGGGAAGTGTGAGGTCATGCACTTTGGTAGGAAGAATAGAGGCATAGACTATTTTTTAAATGGGGAGAGAATTCAGAAATCTGGAGTGCAAAGGGACTTGGGAGTCCTAGTCCAGGATTCTCTTAAGGTTAACCTGCAGGTTGAGTCGGTAGTTAGGAAGGCAAATGCAATGTTGGCATTTATTTCGAGAGGACTAGAATATAAAAGCAGGGATGTGCTGCTGAGGCTCTATAAGACTCTGGTCAGACCACATTTAGAATATTGTGAGCAATTTTGGGCCCCGTATCTCAGGAAGGATGTGCTGGCCCTGGAGAGGGTCCAGAGGAGGTTCACAAGAGTGATCCCAGGAATGAAAGGCTTAACATATGAGGAATGTTTGAGTTCTCTGGGTCTATACGTGATGGAGTTTAGAAGGATGAGGGGGGATCTGATTGAAATTTACAGAATACTGAAAGGCCTGGATAGAGTGGACGTGGGGAAGATGTTTCCATTAGTAGGAAAGACTAGGACCCGAGGGCACAGCCTCAGAGTAAAGGGAAGACCTTTTAGAACAGAGATGAGGAGAAACTTCTTTAGCCAGAGAGTGGTGAATCTATGGAATTCATTGCCACAGAAGGCTGTGGAGGCCAGGTTATTGAGTGTATTTAAGACCGAGATAGATAGGTTCTTGATTGGTAAGGGGATCCAAGGTTACAGGGAGAAGGCGGGAGAATGGGGTTGAGAAACTTATCAGCCATGATTGCATGGCGGAGCAGACTCGATGGGCCGAATGGCCTAATTTCTGCTCCTATGTCTTATGGTAATCTATGCCTCGATTGATAAAGGTAAGTGTCCCAAATGCCTTTTTCACCACCCCACTAACATGCCCCTCTGCCTTCAGAGATCTATGGACACACGCGCCAAGGTCCCTTTGTTCTTCAGAACTTCCTAGTGTCATGCCATTCACTGACTACTTCCTTGTCAAATTATTCCTTCCAAAGTGTATCATCTCACACTTTTCAGGGTTAAATCCCATCTGTCACTTATCTGCCCATTTGACCATCCCGTCTATATCTTCCTGTAGCCCAAGACATTCAGCCTCATTATTAACCACCCGGCCAATCTTTGTGTCATCTATGTCGTTTACTAATTCTACCCCCCACATAGTCATCTATGTCGTTTATATAAATGACAAATAATAGGGGACCGAGCACAGATCCCTGTGGTACGCCACTGGACACGGGCTTCCAGTCACTAAAGCATCCTTCTGTCATCACGCTCTGTCTCCTACAACTAAGCCAATTTTGAATCCACCTTATCAAATTACCCTGTATCCCATGTGCATTTGCCTTCTTTACAAGTCTCCCATGTGAGACCTTATGGCTTTGCTGAAATCCATATAAACTACACCAACTGCACTACCCTCATCTACATACCTGGTCACCTCCTCAAAAAATTCAATCAAATTTGTCAGGCATGACCTCCCTCTGACAAAGCCATGTTAACTATCCCTGATCAAACCTTGCCTCTCCAAGTGGACATAGATTCTCTCATTCAGAATTTTCTCCAATAGTTTCCCTACCACTGACGTGAGACTCACTGGTCTGTAGTTCCCTGGCTTATCTCTACAACCCTTCTTAAATAGTGGAACCACATTAGCTGTTCTCCAGTCCTCTGGCCCCTCCCCCATGGCCAGAGAGGAATTAAAAATTTGGGTCAGAGCCCCTGCGATCTCCTCCCTTGCATCCCTCAGCAGTCCGGGACACAAATCATCTGGACCTGGAGATTTGTCCACTTTTAAGCCTGCCAACACCTCCAATACTTTGTGACTCCCTATGCCAATTTGCTCAAGAACCTCGCAGTCCCTCTCCCTGAGTTCCATACCTTCATCCTCATTGTCTTGGGTGAAGACGGATGTGAAGTATCGTTCAACACTCTACCGATGTCCTCTAGCTCCACCCATAGATTGCCCCCTTGGTCCCTAATGAGCCCTACTCTTTCCCTGGTCATCCTCTTCCCATTGATATACTTATAGAATAACTTCTACCAGCTAGAGCTTTCTCATATCCCCTCTTTGCTCTCCTAATTGCTTTCTTAAGCTCCACCCTGCACTTTTTGTACTCCACTCCAATTTTGTCAAAAGTCCGAGACCAAGAATTGCAAGAATGGACGAATTCACCAGTGTCTGAAGAGGTTAGACCATTCCATGCCCTTAAATCAGAGTAAAGTTGTCAAGATAGAATCTTGTTGTGGGATCAAGAGTCGTCGTCCCTTCGCAAGGAAGAGAACCACTCTTGACAGAGCTTCATGGTGCGCATCCAGGCATTTTGAAGATGAAGATGCTTGCATGAAGCTATTTCTGGCGGCAAGGCATTGCCAGTGACATTGAAAGCACGGTCAAGCACTGCCGTGTGTCAGTGTCAGCAACAACAGAAGTTGCCCATTTCAGCTCCACTGCATCCGTGGGAGTGGCCTGGTCAACCCTGGGTTAGACTACATGTAGATTATGTAGGTCCATTTTTAGGTAGCCTGTTTTTATTGATCATTGATGCACATTCTAAATGGATGGATGTGTATGAAGTTAGATCACCGACATAGTGTGCAACTATTGAAAAGCTGCGCCAATGTTTTAGTGTACATAGCCTACCGGAAGTCATTGTTTTGGATAATGGTACAGTCTTCACTAGTACAAAATCTCAGAGATTCATGAGTTTAAATAGAATTAAACATATTAAAACAGCACCATATCATCCCTCATCAAATGGATTCACTGAAAGAGCAGTGCAAACTTTCAAATCAGGAATGAAGAAGTTATCCAATGGTACTTTAGAAACGCGAATTTCACATTTTCTTCTCAATTATCAAACAGCTCCTCATGCAACTATGGGTTCAACACCATCTGAATTACTTATGAAATGCCACTTTCGTACAAGGTTGAGTCAGGTGTTTCCAAACTTAGAGGGAAAGGTAGAGAAGAATCAAAGTAGTCAGAAATTGAATCATGATATTCATAGCAAAGCTTGAAGATTTACAGTGGGAAACACAGTTTTTGTGCGGAATTTTGGAAATGGTCCTAGTTGGGTTCCTGGTATAATTGTCTCTGAAACTGGACCTTTGTCATTCCAAAAGGAAGTGGAAGTCCAGGTTGTTTGAAAACATGTGGATTGTCTAAGGAGTAGAGAGACATTCCAGCAACCAACTATTCTGCCTGTAATTGATGTCGAACCTTTAATCCCAGAAGTGATAGATTGACCTAGAATAGACATAACTGATGTCTCTGTTGAATCACCTAATCCTTATCTGCCACTGTCTAAGGATGTTCCTGATGCTACAGTTCCTGATCATGTCAATCCAGTGGGAGAATCTTAAGTGGTAGAGCTATGCTGCTCTAACCGAATTAGAAAACCATCTCAGGGACTTAATCTTTAATCACATGACCTATGTACATACGTATATGTTGTGGATTAAAATATTCTTTGTAAATAGGAAATTTAAAAAATACTAAGCGGGGAGGAAATACAGTGATTGCAGGTATGACCTTTCCTACTGCCTTTAGGGGTCACATGATTGTACTCATGAACGAGCCCTAAGTGTGGGTAATCTAGGGGACGGAGCTTTTCTAGTCATGGACCTGGTTCAAGCATGTAGCCTCTAAACGAGCTCTGTAATAAAGTTATGTGTTTCAAGTAAGGAACCTGCCCAGTACATCGAGTTCATTACACCTATGGAGTGAATCAAATATAATCTTGCAAATGGACAATAACAAAGTCAAGAATGACATTTCGCTATACATAATTGCATGGTGTATGATTGCCATTACATAAATCAGAGACAATTTATATCAAATAATCTTAAATGAACACATATTGCACTGAATGTTCAACTAAAGTAATACAGATATTTGTCTGAAGTTATTTTGCTAAAATTGAATACTTGGTTTTGAAGAAACTGAAGACTTGCAAGCACAGTGTAGGAACAGAAAGAATAGTGTGTTGATGATTAGATGTTAATAGGATATAAGACTTTAGTAGAAAGTTTACATAAGTGAGTGATAAGTAGCTGTCCTATGATAGCACTTTTGATGAGTTCCATCACTTTCCTGATAGCTGGGAGACGGTTGAAAGTGCTGCAATTGGTTGGGTTAGATTTTTTCTGTTCCTGGTGGAATGAGCAATTTTGCATAGATTCCTCCCGACTGGGGTTGGAGGGGAAGCCAACTAGTTCTGCTGTGCAGGTTTACAGCACTATAGTCAGAACTCATTGTCTTCACTATTCCTGTGTGCTCAGGCACTTCTTAATGTCATGTGGAATGAACAAAATTGGCTTGATGGTGGCTGAGCTCCACAATGGTTGATTTTCATGGAGCCTGTTAGCTGTCTGTTTTCCCACAATCATACTATTATCATCTAGATATTGTAGGCTATGGAGCTTTGCTCTGATCTGTTGGTTATGGGACCATTTAGCTTTGTCTATAGCTGACTGTTCTTTCTGTTAGCATATCCCTGATTCTAAGGTATACATGATGCTGATCCTGATTTGCTCTTCGACATGTGGATGTGCTGTGTAATAAGAGATTGTGGTGATATACAATTCATCGACTGCTGATGGCCCACAGTGCCTCATGGATGTCTAATTTTGCTGCTTGATCTTTCTTGGTTTGACCTATTTAGCATAATGATAGTGCTGTCTTCCATGATGAAGAGTTATGGCTGACTAAAAGATTTAAAGTGTACAGTCAGGGATCATCCAGAGCAGACCAAGTATAATTAAGCGTATTGATGAAGATTTTCTTTGGCGTTTCTAGTGAATTGGGTTTAGCTCTGATGTTGACAGTAGTCAAATTTCTTGCCGATCCTCACTGTCAATATTCACACATGATTATTAGTCTCTTGGGTCACTGAAAGAACCTTCTGCATCTTAAAACTAATATCATAATGAGGAGATAAATAGAGAAAATTGTTAAGAAAAAGAAAGACATTTAAGCGGATGATATAAATGGGTCAGGACAACAATGTGTTTCTGGAGAGAGAGATTAAGGGGTATATGGGGTGATGATAGGTTGAAAGATATGGTGAGAGGGTGGGGTTGAGGGATAATGTGAGAAGATGTGTAGGTGGATTTGAGTTGTTCAAAATATACAGATTAATTGGGCTAACAGACCTTTCTGTTCTTAAAATACAATGAAAATCAGATGATGGTAGCTTGCTTGTATCAGACAAAGAATTTTTCTGTTGCTCAGTTCCTTTTTCAATTTAGTTAATCTGAACTGTTGCCTAAATACATTGGCCTAGATTTTCATGGAATCCTGGGGACTCTGTGGCATATCCAAAATGGTGGATAAACCTTGGTCTGGAAGACAGCCCCCATATCTGGCAGAAACCATTTCCGTCAGGGGTGGGCGGGATGGGACATGAATCCCCATGTGGAAAAGCTGAACTCAGCAGAGCCATTGAACTCAATACTAAGTTCAAACAGACCCCATTTTCACTGCAGCAAAGGCCTTATCCTGCAGTGTGGGAGTTACGAATGTTTAGAGAAGTCATAAATGCTCCTGAAGGGCAGGTAAGGTACGTAGAACTGGCAAGCTGTCAACCTATTTAACAGTCAGCCCTTTAAAATTTGAAAAACTGCCTACCTACATCTGTAAGAATTGAAAAAATATTGTTCCAACAATTTCAATAGCTGTTTGCATAACCCTAAATACTATCATTATAGCTTTATTAATGCTTTGTTGCTTTCCAAAACCCATCATTATCACAGTCGGAGGTTGTAAGTTCACAGTCTGATTGACAGCTCAAACAAGCTATTAAAGGATTCGCTATTTTTGATGTGTGGTTATGAATACAACTGTTTATTTTTATAAGGGATTAAGTACTTGACAGGATTTTATTCTATTGAATGGGCTTTCATGAATAGGAGTTTTTTTATATAGTGAAGTCTATAATAGAACTTCATTATATTTCATCTCAGCATGGCTTCTGAGATCTGTCTATGATAGGTACTGAGTGAGTTGGCATGAAGGGTGTCAGGGTAAAGGGTGGTAGATGGACGGTCATGGGTTGGCATGAGTTGGCACTAAATTGGCACAGGGACTATAAGGGGCCATGGGGGTGGGTGGGGTGCATGGGTTACACGAGTTGGCATGTATGGTCATGGGGAGTGGGTGGGGGGATGCAGGGATGAGGGGGGTGAGGGCTAGAGGGCCTAATGTTTAAGAAAACAAGGAATGAAGTCCCAGAGGATTGAGGTGGGCCTTATAAACAGCACTTGGCACTCCCTATGGTCACCTTCGATCTGCGTCCAGGGGCAGTGGGCCCTTCTCTATCCTGCATTCACACCCGCACCCCCTCTACACCCCCAGAATGAAGACCCTGCCGTTCAAGGCACTTTTTCCTGAGGTGGGCACAGTGAATCTGGAAATTTTCCGACTCTCGCTACCCGGCTTGGGAGCGAGAATCCAGTTCAACTAATCATGAGAGTCCAGTTCAACTAAACATGATTATGGTAGTGTATATGAATGCCTTGAGCAGGCAATAATAATATCCACAGACATCGAGTAAAACATCCTGTCCCTCTATGGAATTGCAAAATGTTTTCCAATAAAGGTCAAAATGAGAAGTGCAAAATTTTCTAGTGAGAAATTGAGAGGAGGTAGTTCACAAAGTAAATCTGACATTTTGCTTTGTATTTGAATTATTTTGCATTTTGCATCCTACTCTCTTGAAGGTGTTGATTCCTGCTCTACAACAAATCCATATCAACCAAGCGATCCTTTGTTATACAGGAGCTCAAACACTGAGGCATCATTTTAACCTAATTCGACTGGCAGGAAACTGACAACATCTGATCGGTCTATTTTATCTCTCACCAATTTTATTTTCCATTGAAGTTAATTAAAAGTAAAACTGGCCAAGTAAAATAGGCAGCTGATCTGATCCCATCAATTTCCCACCAGGTGAACTAGATTAAAATTAAGTGTAAGCAGGGCATTTAATGGTAGAGTGCCCTCAGCTAAACCCAATCCTGACCTCACCTGACATCCATACCCATAATTCTAAGTAGGAGTGCTAGATAATGACTCAATAACAACTTTGAGGTTTCTCACCCTTAGTTGTCCAGGTTAGCAAGGCCAATTGCAGCAACCTTAAATAAAGAAAATAGTTCCCTCATATAGCAATTTTCATGTTCTCAGGACATTCCAAGTGCTATCTTCAATTTTGGGCATCCCATTATAAAAGAAGAGAAAAACCATTGAGAGTATACAATATAAATTCACCAGGATTATGCTAGGGGAACCATAGTTATAAGAAAGAAAAAAATTGCATTTGTATAATACCTTTCAAATCCTCAGGGCATCCCAAAGTGTCAATTACTTTTGAAGTTTGGTCACTGTAGTAATGCAGGCAATACTGTACTGAGAAGAGACTTGATATATTAGGGTGATTTTCACTGGAACAGGGAAGGCTAAGAAGTGGTTTATCCTCTCTTCCTTCTTGAACAGAAGTGTTACATTGTCTGCTCTCCAGATTCACAGCACAATTTGAATATCTAAGGAGGATTGAAAAGTTGTGATCAGAGCCTCTGCCATCTCCTCTCTGACTTCCTTCAACAATCTTAACTAAATACCATCAGGAGCCAGACTTC
Source organism: Cetorhinus maximus (assembly GCF_964194155.1). Classification (NCBI taxonomy): domain Eukaryota; kingdom Metazoa; phylum Chordata; class Chondrichthyes; order Lamniformes; family Cetorhinidae; genus Cetorhinus; species Cetorhinus maximus. The sequence continues at coordinate 19,750,542 of NC_135897.1, read as the reverse complement.
TAACTGAATATTTCTAACTTTTTCATAATCTATTCCTTTCATACAATTATCTCTACAACTGTTCTATATCCTTCTTCTAGTATATTTATATACTCAATTCATTGTAAAATAGATACAAAATATTAATGTTATAATTTTATATATATTAATTTTATCCATACAGAACTTGCATATCGATAGCAATTCTGTGCCCATGTGCTCATTTGACATTGCTAGCCTATTCACCAATGTTCCACTTAAGGAAGCCATGGATATTTGTGCTGCAGCACCATATCTTGGCGATCTAGACCCAACACCATTGCATGAATCAGTATTCAATGAACTTATGAACTCGGCAACTCGTGCAGTTGAGTTCAGTTTTATTGACACTATGCCCAAATAGATGGCGTTACCATGGGATCTCCTCTAGACCCAGCTCTTGCAAACATCTTTGTTGGGTTCCATGAGAAACATGTCTTCGATGGAAATGACACCTAACCTCCTACCCCATGCATATTTCCAATATGTGGATGATACCTTTGCTACGTTTAAATATGCAGCTGCATGTAACAATTTCCTTACATGTCTTAATGGGCTCCATCCTGCACTCAAATTCACCTTTGCAGTGCTAGTTGAGAAATCTGCCAGGGAGCTCCCTACCACGGTCTACTGCAAGCCTACCTTCACTGGTCAATATATGCATTGGGATTCTTTGTTCCACACGCTACAAGATTGGTCTTATCAGCAACTTTGTGAATAGGGCCCTAGCCATTTGCTCACCATTCAAGCTTGATGCTGAAATAGGGTGCATCAAAGGCATCCTGCAGGATAATGGCTACCCTGATCAGATCATTTCACGCTGTATATCATGCAAACTCATGAACAGGCCTAAAAAAGTGCCCAGTCTGCCTCAGATTACCCTGGAAGGGCAAGGTGTCTCAAAAATTTGAGCAACAGGTGAAGCTAGCGGTTTCATGCTGCTACTATGCAGTAGCAACACGAGTGTATTCACCACTAACAGGATGCTGCCGTCAAGCCAAAAAGACGTTCTGCCTATCACACAAATGAGTAATGTATATGAATTTCAGAGCTAATGTGATGCTAGGTATATACACGACCAAAAGCCTGGCAGATTGTATCAAACAGCACGTCCTAGTTGCTGTTCGCAAGGGGCAAGATATAAGCCGTACCCAGCCAGTCCATGCTTGCAAAATTCAAAATACCGTATCCAACATTAGATGTGATTCCGCGATTGGACAACATTTGCTAAATAATCCTCAGTGTGCTAAGAATTAAACAGATAACCAATTTAAGATTGTCAGTCGGGCTTGCGGGGTGGCGCAATAGTGCGTACTGGAAGCTCCATATATTAATACACAGGGCCATGTTCTTTGCAGACAGAAAAAACATGTACACAGATTGCGCCTGTTTCAGCTGAACAAAATAACTGACAGCCATTCGCTGATTCATTTCTCAGGGCAATGCCTTGACCAATCAGGGTCAAGCTGCATGGTTTAAATTTCAAATGCTTGGCAGTTAACTGTCAGTCACCATCACTGGTGCATTCTCCATGGCAATGCGTCTATCAATCAGAGTCCACTTGCCAACCAATCAGCACTCTCATCTCATAATGGTATAAATTGTTGTTTTCTCCTTATATCGATATTCTTGCAAAGTGTCCTGATAAGTGAAAGACAAAAAATTCGACATGTCTCTTTTTTCAGCAATACTCAAATATTAATTTAATATCTCTCATATTTTCATCTTCCACCATTGGATTTTCCTCTTCATCAGTGATTAATTCCACCCTCTCTAAATATATTTTTATATGCTTATAAAAATCCTTGCCATTTCCTTTTATATTATCTTCTAGCTATCATTCATATTTCCTTTTAATTTCTCTTGCTGTTGGTTGTTTATCAATTTAAACTTTCTTCAAATAAAAAGAAAACGGTCAAATGTTGGTAGTTAGAAGAACAGAAAATGCTGAAAACAGTATGTCTGTTAGCATCTGAAGACAGATTTGACAAGGGAGTTTTGGGACAATTGCCTTTGTTCTCTTCTATCTCTCTTAATGCTCTGTGTTTCTAGTATTTTCTGTTTTATAGCTTTCTTAAATGGGTTCTCAAACCCTTTCACCAATGCAACCTTGTAAAATATGCCAGAGAATTCCATTGAGCATGGGGAGTTTCACTATGAGAAAAGTGTCAGTGACTGACTACTTTTCCCCATTTTTGGTTCTCTTCACCTATACTGCTGAGTAAAACTGGGAGAAATTTGAAGACAAATGCTTTGCCCAGTTATGTCTCAAAATTGCATCAAAATTCAAGTACATCATAGGATCCCAATTTGTATATGAAACAGTCCTTCTACCTGAAACATCTTGAGTGGGAATAGGAAAGTAAGTTTATTCCCTTGACTTTCAGGGCGCTACTCCTCTATTTCCACTCAGCAAGGTCAATGAAAATCTCTCTCAAAGAATTTTTTATGCACTTGGCTGATTCAGCCCTTTTTAGCCTGTGTGGGACCTGGACAGTCTCCTGTTGAGAGTCCAGTATCATATTTTAGATGAGCCAATTTAACAAGAATACTTGTCATTTCAATTTAGTCATCGATGCCTCAAATGTTACAGGAGATTACCTTAATCTCAAAAAGTTTTTTGTTCATTGATATCCCACATCCCCTGGAGAGTACAATTCAATTTTCAACATCATTAACATGAGCCGTGCTGAAACTCTAGTGCACATACAGATAATGTACCGGAATCAAAAATAAATTCCAGACCCCTCACACTTAACTGGATGAGTATTCAATTGAACTCCCAGATCCTAATCTCACCCTCTGCGGTTCAGAAGAGGCCTTGGGATGTTTTAGAGGACATGGCATATAGTCCAGGATCTCAACACCAGCCAGTTGCTGGACTGGTTTTAAACTACTTGGACTCACAGTGAAAATGCAGTTCTTCCTCCAAACCAATGAATAAATTAAAAGGGTTTGTGCTCATTATTTGTAAAGAGGCACTGTGTTTATGGACAAGGTGTCTGGGTTGGTAAAGCTGGTAAGCTGATGATCAGATTGCAGGCTAGTTTTTCACTTACTGAATGTTTCTCTCTAGTAACAAATAAGAAAAGAGCTGATGCCCGAACCAGTCATGCTCCTGCATTCTGACTAACATTCTGTTGATCATGGCTACCTTTCTATGAATTGTGGTCAGCTCTTCCCAAGTTTTGGCTACCTGTTCTAAGATTATGGCTATCTTTTACCAGGTTGTAGCTATCTTTTACCAAGTTGTGGAACATGGGAACAGGAACAGACCATTTAGCCTTCAAGCCTAATTTCCCATACAATGAGACCATGGCAAATCTGTGACCTAACTCCAGATATCTGCCATTGCCCCATACCCTTTAATAAACAAATTTGATTAACAAAGCCTATCTATCAATCTAAGTTTTAAAATTAACAACTGATCAAGCATCAATTGTTGTTTGCGGATTAGAGTTCCAAACATCTACCACCCTCTGCGTGTAGAAGTATTTCCTGGTGTTGCTTCTGAAAGCTCTGGCTCTATCTACGTCTACCCTATCTATTCCCCTTAATATTGTTATAACTGTCTCTATTGTGGGTTCTATTAAGAGTTAAGAATGTAGAGTTTTGGTTTCAGTTTAAGGTGAATTGGGGTTGTGTACTTTCGGTTTGGTATAGTATGCCCGTGTGTGTTTAGAAACAATGCTTGAGCTTTGACTCAGCTGAGAGGCTTCTAGAAGCTATGGAGAAAATTGCTGAGGGTGGAATATGCTCCAAAAAGAATGGATGAGTTTTGGTTTCTTTAGAAAATATGTAAGTGTAAGAGAAGCTTCCTAGAGGCTGCAGACATCCAGTTCGTCATGTTTAACCAGATAACTGGATAGGACCAGGTAGCTCTGTAAAGAGATGAGAAATCACGCAATGCAATAGTTGTCAAGGGAGTGTCGACCTGTGTCTGGTGGGTTGTACTGTGTGACTATCAGCGACACTTATACTTGGACCAAGAGGTTGTATTGGTAGGGATATACCATAGACCTGAACTGTGACCTGTGCAGCCAGATCCAGAGGAAAAAAGGAACTGCCTTCCAGAGTATAAGTATGCCTAAAAGCCTATCAGAGTGAAAGCCACAGGAAAAAGATTAAACTGGGCTGAGTCTGTTGGATTGAGTTTAAGGTAGAAGCTCATATTGTTTAAAATCATTATCTTATTTACTCAGTATACCTATTTAGTCATTAAAGCTTGTGCTTTTTTGTTCAAGTTTGTACAGGAAAGATTCTTTTGATGTTTCAATTTAATCTTGGAGTCCTGCCACTTATTTCCTTACCCTTGGTTCTTTCATGCATTATACTCTTTAAATGACTATGGTCTATCAAGCCAGATCCTATCAAGTATCTGGTTTGTCCAGTATTCCTATAACTGGGATCATAACAAAGTGGGGTGTCTTTCAGTCTAAGTGGGATCATTGAATCCACAGAGGAAGACGAGTAAATGGAGACATGGTAGAACTAAATGAACAGGATTTCACGGTGAATTTTGCTGTGCTTATTGAACAGCAGAATGGCATTGTCAGTTGCTAAGACTTTTCTGAAAAGGGAAGCTCAATCCCTGAGTGATTTGTAAAACAACAACCAAGGCTAGGTTAATAGCAATAGCAGACAAGTTGAAGTTAGAATTAAAAGCAGGGGTAAGAAAGCTGACATAATTGAGGTAACAGCACTGTATTTGGAACTGGAAGAAGTTAATCCAGATGGTAATTCATGCAGATGAAGTAGTTTGAGATAGAAAGTGATAGAAAAATGAAAAAAAACATAAATTTGAAAAAGGAAAAAGATAAAGAAAGAGCGAAAGAAATGGAAACGTAAAAGTTTGAACTTGAATTCCCGAGAGACAGGTTAACAAGGGAGGAAAGAGATAAGGAAAGAGAAAGAGAACTTCAAAAGGGGAAAGAACTCAGTAAGCCTGAACTGGCTAGAGAAAAGCTTAGGTTATGGGGCAAAAGAGAGTCCAGTAGTTTGGATGAGGAGGGAAGTCCTATTCGGACTTAACCAGCAATCTTTGCCTAGTGCCTAAATTTACGGAGGACAGAGCTGAGAGATACTTTATATCATTTGAGAAAATTGCTACAAAATTGAAGTGACCAAAGGACTCGTGGACTCTTATCCTACAAAGTGTCCTGATGGGTAAAACTATGGATGTTTACTCGAGTCTTTCAGAAGACGTCTTCAGATTATGAAACGGTTAAAAGGGCAATACTTAATGCTTATGAGCATGTTCCTAAGGTTTATCAATAAAATTTTAGGACAGTACAGAAGAAACCCGTCAGACATTTGCTGAATTCACTAGGGTAAAAGAAATGCTATGGGATCGGTGGCTCATTGAAGATACAGCAAACTTTTGATAATGTGAGGGGAATTATGGAGGAATTCAGGAATAGCATTCCTATAGCAATTAAATCCTACCTGGATGAGCATCAGGTATTTAAAGTCAAAGATGCAGCAGCTCTGGCAGACGCTTGTGATATTTCTCACAGACAGCTGTATATTAGTAAGTTGCCAGAAGGAAACCAACAGGGAAACTGGAGAAATAGAAAATTTGGTAATGGGAGAAGTGTTGGCTTTAAGGAAAATACAGATTTGGGTCAAGTTAACAAAAGTGAGAATTTATAACCTAGAAATGAAGTAAAGAAACTAGTATGTTTCCATTGTAATAAACCTGGACATGTCAAAATGACTTGTTGGAAACTAAGAGGTAAATCAGTTGCAGTAATAGGGATGCCTAAGGAGTCTTCAGAAAAGACTGGTTTAGAGAAGGGATTGAGTAATAAAACAGTGGCAATAGTACCAGTGCAAATTGAGTTCTCAGAACCTATCAAAGCAGTGGGGGTGACACCTCAAGATAGGTAGATTCTTCATTGAGTGCGGGAGCTGGGAAGCAAGTTACAGAAGGTTGCAAAGGTTTTGTTTCTAGGGGAGAGGTATTCCCTTATTCTTCTCAAGGAAGGTAAACAAGTTAATATATTAAGGTATACTGGAGCAGTTCAGTCATTGATGGTGTCATCCAGATGGATTGATGAAAGAGAAAATATTAACTGGAAGTATTCATAGGAGTTACAAATCTTTTCCCTTGTACTAAGTTAAACTAAAGAGTGATTTAGTGAATGGGGATGCTACTGTTCGAGCGATTCCTAGTTTGCCTATCAAAGGGATAGATTTTATACTGGGAAATGATCTGGCGAGTTTAAGGATTATGACTTCTCCAAGACTGTTGGAAGAACCGATATTCCGACAAGTGTACTGAAGGCTTGTGCTCCAGAACTTGCCGTGCCCCTAGCCAAGCTGTTCAAGTACAGCTACAACACTGGCATCTACCCGGCTATGTGGAAAATTGCCCAGGTATGTCCTGTACACAAAAAGCAGGACAAATCCAAGCCAGCCAATCCCACCCCATCAGTTTACTCTCAATCATCAGTAAAGTAATGGAAGGGGTCATTAACAGTGCTATCAAGCTGCACTTGCTTAGCAATAACCTTCTCACTGATGCCTAGTTTGGGTTCCACCAAGGCCATTCAGCTCCTGACCTCATTACAGCCTTGGTTCACACTTGGACAAAAGAGTTGAACTCCCGAGGTGAAGTGAGAGTGACTGCTCTTGACACTAAGGCAGCATTTAACAGACTGTGGCATCAAGGACCCCTCGCAAAACTGGAGTCAATGGGAATTAGGGGGAAAATTCTCCGCTGGTTGGAGTCATAACTGGCACAAAGGAAGATGGTTGTGCTTGTTAGAGGCTAGGCATCTCAGCTCCAGGACATCACTGCAGGAGTTCCTCAGGGTAGTGTCCTCTGCCCGACCATCTTCAGCTGCTTCATCAATGACCTTCCTTCCACCTTAAGGTCAGAAGTGGGGATGTTCACTGATGATTGCACAATGTTCAGCACCATTTGCGACTCCTCAGATACTGAAGAAGTCCATGTCCAAATGTAGCAAGAACTGGGCAATATCCAGGCTTGGGCTGACAAGTAGCAAGTAACATTCATACCACACAAGCGCCAGGCAATGACCAGCTCCAACAAGAGAGAATCAAACCATCGCTACTTGATGTTCAATGGCATTACCATCACTGAAACCCCCACTATCAGCATCTTGGAGGTTACCATTGACCAGAAACTGAACTGGACTAGCCATATAAATACTGGGGCTACAAGAGCAAGTCAGAGGCTAGGTATCGTGCAATGAGTAACTCACCTTCTGACTCCCCAAAGCCTGTCCACAATCTACAAGGCACAAGTCAGGACTGTGATGGAATACTCCTCACTTGCCTGGATGAGCGCAGCTCCCACAACACTCAAGAAGCTTCATACTGTTCAGGACAAAGCAGCCCGCTTGATTGGTGCCACATCCACAAACATTCACTCCATCCACCACTGATGCAGTGTGCACCATCTACAAGATGCACTGCAGGAATTCATCGAGGCTCCTGAGACAGCACCTTCCAAAACCCATAACCATTATCATCTAGAAGGACAAGGGCAGCAGATAGATGGGAACACCGCCACCAGAAGTTCCCCTCAAAGTCACTCACCATCCTGACTTGGAAACATATCGCCGTTCCTTCGCTGGGTCAAAGTCCTGGAACTCCCTTCCTAACAGCACTGTGGGTGTACCTACATCACATGGACTGCAGAGGTTCAAGAAGGCAGCTCACCACCACCTTCTCAAGGGCAACTAGGGATGGGTAATAAATGCTAGCCCAGCCAGCGAAGCCCACATCCCGTGAATGAACAGAAAAAAAGAGATGTTGCAGGGGGAACGTCCTAGATTATTTCCAGACTGAGTGATAACTAGGTCTCAGGGTCGTAAGATTAGGCAGGAGGAGGAAGAATTCTTGGAGAAGGAGGGTAATTTAGAGGTTCAGTTATTTGGGACTATTCTTGAAATGGTAAGGAGAATGACGTTGAAAGTGATGGGGCTAATATGTTTTGTCCATCATCTTTAACTGAAGCCCAACAGTCAGATCCTGGTTTGCAGGAGTTGTATCAGGCCACATATTCTGAGGTGGAATCAGAAAAGATTCCCAATTGTTATGACATAAAGGATGCTATATTGATGAGGAAACGGAAACCATCTCAGATGCTAGCAGATGAGAAGTGGACAGTAGTCCATCAGGTTGTGGTCCCTCCTGGCTCTCATAGGGAAATTTCATGAGTTGCTCATGAAATTCTGATGGCAGGTCATTTGAGAATCAAAAAAACCCAGTCTAAAATAATGAAACATTTTTATTGTCCAGGGTTACACAGAAATGTGGTTAAGTCTTGGCAGACATGTCATATGTGTCAAATAGTTGGGAAACTTCAACCATCAATTAAACCAGCACCTTTGATTGCTATACCAATTTTTGATTAACCATATAGTAGGGTCTTAGCAGATTGCCCCTAGCTAAAATTAAAAGTGGACATCAAAATCTTTTATCCATTATGGATTTCACTGCATAGTTCCCTGAGAAGTGCCTTTGAGAAAGATTACTATAGCAAAGGTAGTAGTTGAAGGATTAGTCATTTCTTCACGAAGTATGAATTACTCAAAGAAATACAATCAGATTGTCAGGAAGATATAATAATTTTCATAATGTTATTGGAATTCATTGTAGAGTAATAATGGGGTCTGTGTCTATGAGTGCGTGGGTCTTAAATTAATTAAAAGCAGCTGATGGCTTTGATGTATCAGAAGATAAGCTAGGTTTAAAATGTTAAGTAGGTAAACGTGGGTGAAGTTTTAGAATGTGAGGTGTAAAGGGAACATTTGCATTTTAAAATAAACTAGACTAGCTTGAATTCAAAAGAGGGTGCAGTGAAATGTTTAACTTAGCCAGGAGAAGTTAAGAAACAGTGAGTTTATTTTTCCGAAAGGTTACTGGTAAAATTGGTACTATGATGGGTTTTTATTATTAGAAAGGTAAAGTCCAAAGACACAGTAAAACAATGGGAATTTGCATTCAAAAGGGGAAATATGTATAAGGGAGAGAAGGCTGTGTGCAAGGGAAGGCATTCTAAGAACTAACAAGTGTGAAAAGCCTTCAGCCTCTGTGCCCAAGCTGCTGTCTGCAAGAACTGAAGTTAAGAAAACTCACTTTGATTTCGACTGTTCAGGGTATTGTGTTAGTTTGCCTGGATCTTTTAAAATATATGTGTTTTTACCACTGTCTTAACGGAGGTGTAACTGGGAGTTAGATTAATTAGGGGAGCTAGAAATTATTATAGTAATAATTTGTAAACCTATGTATGTGCTTAAAATAATTTTTTTATTCTAATCAAGGTTCAATTTAGTTTTTTAAGAAACCTATAAGACTTGTTGGCCTTTTTTTTACTGAGTTCAAAGCTCGCATCTCTAAATAAGTACAAATTGCAAATATTTGTGGCAGCTGCTTCAGGTTTCCATCTTGGATTCTGGCAGCTTAGTATTTACCATCCACCTGCCATAATGGAGATCAGGGGTCAAACTTTATGTCACAGATATTTAGAGAAATCATGGGTAGCTTAGGAATAAAACAATTTAAATCTTTGACATACCATCCACGATCACAAGGAACATTGGAAAGGTGGCATCAAACCTTGAAGACCATGATTAGGGCCTACTGTTAGGAATGTCCTGAAAATTGGGATAACGGATTGCCATTCTTATTATTTGTCACCTGAGATGCACCCAATGAATCAACAGTCCTGTTCAGTTAGTATATGGATGTGAAGTGAGAGTACTACTTAAATATTTTAAGGAGAAATTTATAAATCAAGGACCAGAAACTATCCTTTTAGTCCATTGTCTAAATTTCAGGAGAGACTGATTAAAGCTTGTGAAGTAGCTAAGGAACATTTAAAGGCTTCTCAATGAATAACGAAAGATAGAGCAGACAGAACAGCTGAAGCTCAAAATTTTAAACCTGAGGATAAAGTATTAATGTTGTTCCTGTGTCAGGTGAACAACTAAAGGCGAGGTTCAGTGGACCTTAACATGTTAAAAAGAGACTTAATGAGGTAAATTATGTGATCAGCACACCAGGTAGAAGGAAAAATCAAAGAGTATGTCATGTTAATATGCGGAAACAATATTATGATAGAGAGGATAGTTAAGAGAAGAATATACTCACAGTAGTAGGGGGGATGAAGAATGAAGTGAATGGATCAGAGAATTCCGGTGAGGAATCAGAAGTTGAAAATTCTAAAGTTGATCCTAATCGGATTGGTTAATACGGAGGTGTTAAAGAATTTGGATAAGACACCAACATTGCCTCCCAGAGAAAGTTGGGGTGACATATCCAAGCTGTTGAAAGTAAATGAGTCAATTTGTATTGACCAGCTAGGGAGAACTTTTTAGCTATACATGATGTTGATGTAGGAAATGCTCTACCTATTAAACAACATCCTTACAGAATTAACCTTAAGAAACTGGTTCAAGTAAGGGAACGGATTAAATTTATGTGGTACAATGATACTATTGAACCACGTCAGAGTAGCTGGAGTTTACCAGTGGTGATGGTGCCAAAACCGGATGGATCACAACGATTTTGTATTGACTATAGGAAAGTCAATGCTGTGACAAAAGGAGATTCATATCCAATTCCACAGTTGGAAGATTGCATTGATAAATTGGAAATGCAGACTTGGTGAGTAAGATTGACTTGATAAAAGGTTATTGGTAGGTTCCAGTAATGGATCAAACTAAGGAAACATTTGTATCTGTAACCCCTGACAAACTGTATCAATGTAAAGTTATGCTGTCTAGAATGAGGAATGCACTGGCTACATTTCAAAGACTAACAAATGTTGTATCATGTTGTATGTGCCTGCATGCCATTGTAATGCAAAGGTGCACGGCAGAGGAAGAGTTAAGACAGGACCGGAGATTAGCACCACCCACAGTATGATGTATAGGGACACATGGTAGTAGACTGAGAGACTGGTTTAGAGAGAACACTCTGGAACCGGCCTGCATGGAGGTAACAGCTCCATGCATGACCATAACTTGGATTTGTAAATAGTTAAAGATTAACAATAAACAGTTCATGTTTAAATATATAAGTCTCAAGATCTCATTGTTGAGATACCACAACGCACCATAATACAACAACAAACAATGTCATTAAAGGATTGTGCAACTATGTTGTACATATCGATGATTTGGTGATCTACAGTAAATCTTGGGAGGAACATGTGGAGAACCTAAGTGCAGTGTTTGACCAGTTGCAAAAAGCTAATTTAGTGATAAATTTGGCAAAAATTGAAATTGGAAATTCTATGGTTTCAAGAATGAATGGATTTTACTGGAAATTTGTTCCAAATTTCAGCACCTTAGTTGCACCTCTGACCACCTTGTTAAAGATGGAAAGTTCAACTCCACAGAGTCTTGTCAAACTACTTTTGAAGGCTTGAAAGCCATATTAATAATTGAACCTGTCTTAGTAGTGCCAAACTACAATAAGTTGTTCAAAGTGGCTACTGGCGCCAGTGATGTGGGCATAGGAGCGGTGTTGTTACAAGAGGATGATGCTGGAAGTGAGTTTTCAGTCAGTTATTTTTTGAGAAAGCTTAACTCTTACCAATGCAAACACCCCACAATTGAAGTCTGGTCTTGACTCTTCAATAATTTGAAATATATGTTTCAAGTAATCAAGGAGAGATGGTAGTTTACACAGATCATAATCCTCTAGTGTTTCTGGAGAAGTTCTACACTAAGAAAGTTTAGTTATTTGTTGCAGTCTGATGTTACAACCCTACAGCTTAAAGATCGTTCATGTTGTGGGGAAAAGCAACGTCATCGCTGATGCTCTATCGAGAGTGTGACTCTTCAAATGATTCTCTGTGGGGACACTGACTTTGTAGAATTCATTTGTATACCACAAGTTTGGAAGAATTTTTTCTTGTATTTCAATGTACCATGAAGAGAATATTAGCGTATAGGGAATATGTAAAGATAAGAATTGAGAGATAACATAATAAGATACGTTAGCTGGTTTGTAAATGAAAATATCTCACTTTCGAATGCATTTTCATTTTTTGGGGGGTGGGAGATGTTATAACTGTCTCTATTATGGGTTATGTTAAGGTTTGAGAATGTAGAGTTTTGGTTTCAGTCTAAGGTAAATCGGTGGTTGTGTACTCTCTTTTCGGTTTGGTTTAGTATGCCTTTGTGTGTTTACAAACAATGCTTGAACTTTTGACCCAGCTGAGAGGCTTCTAGAAGCAAGGTGCCCTAAGGTTGCCATGGAGAAAATTGCTGAGGTTGGCGTTATGTCTAAAAGAAACTGATGGGTTTTGGTTTTTTTAGAAAATAAGTAAGTGTAAGAGAGGCACACTGGAAGCTGCAGACATCCAGTCCGTTGTGTTTAACCAGAGAACTGGGTAAGGCCAAGTAGCTCTAAAGAAAGGATAAATTCAGCTATAGAATAAATGCCAAGGGAGAGTTTACACGTCTGGTGGGTTATAAAGTGTGACTGTCAGCTATGCCTACACCTTGGCTAGGAAGTCATATTGGTAGGTATATACCATAGATCTGTACTGTGATCTGCGCAGCCAGATCGAGAGAAAAAAGAGCTGCCTTTCAGAGTATGAGTATGTTTAAAAGCCTATCAGAATGAAAGCCACAAGAAAAAGATTAAGCTGGGCTTAGTCTGCTGTATTGAGTTTAAAGTAGAAGCTCATATTGTTTAGAATCACTGGGCAGAATTTTCCGTCTTGGAGACTAAGTGCAGTGGCGGGCGGGATAAGCAGCGTGTTGCCTGCTGGGTGGTGGGGAGAGTTCTCGTGCCTGATTGCACAATTGGAACCTCATTAATTATGCATCGGCGATCCAATCTCCAAAGCACATGATGGAGTGGGCACTGATTTATCTGCCCTGCCATCACCTTATGGGATTGAAGGTCCTGGCACCATATTTAAATGCCACCCAAACACACATATTCACTCTGCAGCCCTGCTATGTGGTCTGGATTTCCTGAGATGGCCCCCCAGGAGAAAGAAGCCATGCGTCCCCAGATTCACCCATAACTCCCTGGTAGCTCTTCTCAATGCCGTCCACAAACACCATGATGTCCTCTTTCCGAGGAATGGAGCCAGGAGGTCCACCAATCTCACCTTGCTGGCCTGGGAGGAGCTCGCAATGGAGGTGTGTGCCACTGGGCCCTACAGTGCAGGAAGAGGATGAATGATCTAATCCGCTCCGCCAAGGTAAGTCAACTTTCTGCTCGCTCCAAACTCATACTCTCATAATAGCATCAGGCACTCAAAGGGTTACGCTCCTCAGCGATAGCACAGACTATTAGCGGAGGAGACATCAGCACTGAATGTCTCACGCATACCTTAACATCACCAGCATCTCATCTATCATCCTGCATAGACAGCATCTTCTGCCCTTACTGGGGAAGACTCAGCACACCACAGCAGGCTTCTCACCACATTCTATCTATTTGAAGGGTGCTGGCCATTCTGGAAACCTTGGTCTAGCAGGTCCTGTCGGATTTGTACTCAGACCTGCACTCCATCACTCTAGGCATAGGTGGGATCCATCAGTGGCTAGACAAGAGGGGGATGGGGCACACTGACCTTCCTCTAGGTGTCCCTTCTCCTCAAGGAGTCAGGCAGAGGCCCTCGGGGACCCAGATGGAGGAAGACCATCAACTGTACACCACAGGGCCATCTACCGAGGAGAATCCGAGAGTGTGCAGCTGCTCCCAATCTTCTCTGCCTGTAACCCCCATCAGCTCCAGCTCCACAGGTTGAGGAGGGTGCATCTGACCCACAGCAGGAGACCAAAAGCAGGCCAGGGGCCTCCAGACGATGCCCACTAAGGTCAACACAGACAACAGGGCACAGTATTTAGCCTCCACTTCTGCTGCGGATGTTGGGGCTGCATCAAAATGTAGTGGTAGGGTAAGAAAAAGTAAGAAATACTGAGAGAACAATGGTGGTACAGGTGTTCACTGACTGTACATATCATGCACTTTTGTAAATATATTTTGAGTTCATGATAATGGTCATGTGAATGCCTCTTGCATATGAATCCTATGTGCCCACTTACTGTGAGGGTAACCCAAGCTCCCCGCCCATGATTGCCTCCCTTTGTGTGCCTCAGATTCATATGATGTTTAGCAGACTCACGCTAGTCTCTTGCTCCTTGTGTCAACCCTTATTCTGAAAGTGACTGCACATTGAGATTTGATATTTGATCCTTTAGGATTCACAACACACCATTGAATTATGTGTTCTCATGTGTCTGGATGGTTAAATGCAATGTTGTTTCATCAACACTGAGCCGTGTTCATTGAGAGTCAGAAAGCACATGACCTGGAGCCATTATGGTCTCTACAACATGTGAAAATCTCTGTGGCCACTCAAAGTGTCTCCTTCAGGTGGCAGCGACTGCACAATGTGCAGTTGACACAGGGTGCATGCTGGTGTGCTGCCTTTCACCTCACACACTCATTATGCAGCTTTGGGTGCTGACTTTTCCAAAAATGAGGGCTTCATGAACCTTGAAGGTTACAGGTCCAAGGCCAAATGCTGACCTTGCTTGTGATGTCACTGCTTGTAAAGGCCTTTCCAATCACTGGCATGGCGCTAAGAGACAAGAGAAATGTGCTCGGGTCCCTTGCCTGGATCTTATTCCTGCTGGAACCTTGTGGCTATCAGTGTGTCGCAGGCACATCTTCCACATCGTGCCACTGCAATGACCTCCTCACATGGAAGCTGACCATCATCGCCCTATTCAGGTTCCTGCCCTTCCAAGTCCTCCTTGTCCGAGGAAATCTTCGCCTTCTCCATGTCTCCCTGTGCCAAATGATCTCCCCTTTGAAGCGCCAGATTGTGCAGGGCGCAATAGACCATGATGGTATGGGACACCCTCCCTGGAGACTACTGCAGAGCCCCACCTGAACATCTTCAGGATGCCAATGGTTTGCTCAATGACGGACCTTGTCACAGAGTGCACCGTGTTGTATCTCTCCTCCAAGGCACTTTGAGGATGATGCCAACTCTTCAGTGGACACCCCTTATCATCAATCAGCTAACCCTGTAAGCACTGCAGCCCTTCAAATATCTGTGGCACCTGGGAGTGACTCAGGATGTAGGAGTCATGAGAACTCCCAGGGTATTGGCACAAACTTCTGACGATCGCAGACCAGCTCAACATTGATGGAGTGGAACCCTTTCCTGTTAATGAAGATCAGGGGCTGCTGCCAGGGAGCTCTTAAAGTGACATGTGTGGAATCAATTGCTCCCTGTACTCTTGGGGAGCCGGAGATCACCATAAATCCCAGAAGTCTAACAGTCTGGCTAGCTTTGTCCATTGTGAACGTCATATAATGATGAGCCTTACTGTAGAGGAATCCGTCACCTCCTTTATACATTTATGTGTTGAGGCCTGGGAGATGCCACATAGGTCCCCTGTGGATCCCTGGAACAAGCCACTTTCAAAAAAATTGAGTGCGGTGGTGACATTCAGGGGTAGTGTCAGGAGATTGCCTCAAAGTCCATGCAGCATCAGATCTTCCCGCGGAAGTTGCAGATACAAGCCACTACATCTCTTGACAAACATAGATATACATGGCACTGTCTTTCACTTATCTTCAAATAGGAGGGGTGTCTTTGATATATCCTTGGTCACACCAGTCGCCTCCATGGGACGGGTCTGACCTCGTCAGCCTCTGGGTCTTCCTGAGGCACACCTGAACCATTGACCTCAGGTTGAGGCTCTTCTTGAAGCTGTGCTAGATGGCACCAGGCCCTTCTCCTCAATCTGAGCACTGCCATCAAGAAGGCAGCATTGACCACAGCCTCCATTCTGCAATTATCCTTCTTCCTGCGGACAGATAGATCCAAGATCCAAGAAATGAATGTATCTCACCCAACAATTGTAGACCTTCCACTCCAAGCCAGAAAGCTACCGTCATGCCCTTGGGCTGAGCTTGCGCTACCTGCCTTTCCCTGTTTGACCCTTGTAGCTGAGGCACTCCCTCACAGATCCTAGATTTCTAAGAAGCCACCTCAACAACTTGATATCTCAATCCTACATAGAATGTAAAAGGGTTGAGCACAGCCATGTAATTTTGAGGCTCACTAAAAGCACTCATACACTACCTAATTTGGATTTGAGATTACCCATGCCTTGCACTTTTGGAAACATTGGATGCCTTGTGCCCTGTGACCCATGTCAAATGGACAATGCAGTTTGAGGGGTTTGATTGAGCTTCTTGCATAAATCCAGCAGCTGTTCACCCTTAATGGCTGGCTGCCTCTTCCTTCTCACACTCCCCTGACAGTTAAATACTCAATGAGACCACCTCTAATGTGACCCCATGCCTAATACAATGCCGCATAAGTTACTGGTTCCAACTTTTCAATAAAGTCTACATACGTTCTCTCAATTGAGCCTACATCTCCATGTTGAAATTCTAATAAGTTTGAGGTTTCCCCCTGAATGGGCCCTGGAGTCCAACCGTGGACTCCTCCCACACCCCTCTCTTAGTGATGTTTTCCTAGATTCATTTATAAACAGCGTCATTTATTCGGGATCTCGACATGGCGGTGCTGCGCTTCTACTTACAGACCAGCTTCTACCCTTCCCCTGTCACTGTTCACATCCCTATGATCAACCTGGAACCCCAAATGTGTAGGTAGACCTCCCTCTGGTAATTCTCCAGCCTTCCCCAGTAACCCTGGAGCCCATAGTAATTGTTATGGACATCTGTGCCGTCCCCACTGAGGTCACATACAGAAGCCCCCCCACCAGGAGAGCTTTAAGTACCCCTCTGTTATTTATGTTTTCCCTATTTACAGTCAGCAAATGCCTCCTCTGACCATGACTATTCCATCTGCAGCCCAGTACCGAGCCAGCCACCCCCAGGACCACCATGTGTCCACACCCTGTGGACCATAGTGTGCACGGCCACCAATGACCACACCCTGTGGACCATAGTGTGCACGGCCACCAATGAGCAGACAGGCCATGGCGCCCCCCTGGTCTGGGGCCATCATGTGTGCACCATGCATAGTCCTGTAGCATGGCCTGCAAAGTCCCAGGACTGCCTTTAATTTCTCACCCCAGCAATGTGGTCCACAGAGCCCCAGGACTGCCCTTTAATCTCACACCCTGATCAGATGGCCTCAGTCCCAGGGCTATGATTGTCTGACACTCATCCCTCCGCTTCCTTCAGAACTCACCCTCCCCACCCCACCCATTTATGACTCTCTTGTGCAACACTAACCCCCTGCTTCTTCTAATCTAGAGTCTGCATGCACCCCTTCCCTCCTGTACCATACTCACCCCACCCACCCCCCTCCCAAGTCTGCATGCACCCCTTATATGTCAGACTTCAGCTCGCCCACCCCAGTCATCCCTCTGCCTACCATCACCCACCCTCCCTCCCTTGTTGTCGACACCCCTAACCACCTCCAGTCATCCCTCTGTCTGCCATTTCCCCCCCCCAAACCAACCATTCCCATCACCCTCATGCCTCTATCTACTCCACACCACCGCCCCACACTCCACAATCGGCACCCAGCATGAGTAGGCCTGCCTGTGCCACACAGCACCCAGTGCGAGCAGGCCTGCTTGCACCTCACAGCACCCAGTGTGAGCAGGCCTGCCTGCTCCACGCAACACCCAGTGCGAGCAGGCCTGCCTGCGTGCCGCAGCACCCAGTGTGAGCAGGCCTGCCTACACCCCACAGCACCTAGTGAGAGCAGGCCTGCCTGTGCACCACAGCACCCAGCGTGAGCAGGCCCGCTTGCGCCCTGCAGCACCCAGTGTGAACAGCCCTGTCTGTACTCCACAGCACCCAGTGCGAACAGCCCTGCCTGCGAACCCCACATCTTACCTGAGAGCAGTTTTGACAGCGGTGACAAGTCAGATCAGCGCTGTTGCTGGTAGGCTTTTAACGTTGTATGCACCTCAAAGTCACAAGCGAAGGTGGGCAGGTGGTCCACAGAGCCCCTGGACTGCCTTTAATCTCTTACCCTGACCATTTGGCCACTGATATCCGGTCATGAACCAGATTAGTCTAATTTCCTGCTGGCGTGGCACATGATTAGGAAGGAGAATGTGATGGGGTTCCAGACATGGATCAGCAGGGAAGCTGACCCACTATTAGGCTGCCATGAAAGTTCTGAGGGGAAAATTCCAACTTGTTTTCCTGCTGGTGGCCTCACTCCGAATTTTCCGTTCCTGCCTGCCATGAATCCCACCACTGGCAGTAATGGAAAATTCTGTCCATTATTTTATTTGCTCAGTGTACCTATTATTGCTTGTGTTTGTTTTGTTCAAGTTTGTATAGTAAAGCTTCTATTGGCGTTTCAATTTAATACTGGAGCCCTGCCACCTATTTCCTCACCCTTGGTTCTTCCATGCATTATATTCATTAAATGATTATGTTCTATCAAGCTAGATCCTAACAAGTATCCAGCTTGTCCAGTATTCTCATAACTGGGATCATGACAATACCTTGAAAACTTTGATCAAATCACTCCTTGATCATCTAAAATCCAGGAAATGCAACCTTAGTTTGTGTAATCTCTCCTTGTAATTCAGCCTTTGAAGTCCAAGTGTTGTTCTGGTAAATCTATACTGCACTCCCTTGAAGGTCAATAAGGTGTATGCCCCACACAGTAACTATATTTTTGTGGTATGTCCACTTTTCTCCAGGTTCTGGCTCCCTTTCACTAAACTATAGCCTTTTCATAGCATATGGTACTTTTTTCTGGGTTATTGCTATTTCTTATTTGTCAGCCTTGGTTCAGTGGTAGCACTTTCACCTCTGAGTGAGAAGTTCCTGGATTCAAGCCCCATTCCAGGGACTGCAGCACATAATCTAGTATGCACTTCAGTGTAGTACTAGGGGTGCTGAATTGCCAGAGATGCATTTTTCAGATAAGACATTAAATCAAGGCTCATTGTGTCCTCTTGGGTGGAAAGAAAGGCATGCATTTATTTAGCACATTTCACAGTCGGAGGATGTTCCAAAGAGCTTTATAGTCAATGAAGTATTTTTGCAATCTGGTCGTTGTTGTAATGTAGGAAACAATTTACACACTGCAAGCTCCTACAAACAACAAATTGGTAATGACAACATAGCCTGTTTTTTTAATGATGCTGATTGAGGAATAAATATTGGCCAGGACACCAGGGATAACTTTCCTGCTCTTCCTCAAAATATTTCCATGAAATCCTTAATAGCCACCTGAGAAAGCAGTCAAAGCTTCAGTTTAATGTCTCACTCCCTCAGTACTACACTGGGTGCAGCCTAGATTTTTGTGTTCAAGTCTGCAAAGTTGAGCTTGAACCCACGACCTTCCGACACAGAAGCGAGGGTGCTACCAACACCCTCAAACAAAGATCCCAGGCCACTATTTAAAGAATAGTGGATGGGGCGAATTCTACTGATGTCCTAGTCTATATTTATCCCTTGACCAACATTGAAAACAAATAGTCTGGTCATCTATTCACTGATATTCATGGGGCCTCACTGAGTGTAAACCTGAGATTGAATTTCAGAGATTACAACAGTGACACTTCAAAAATACTTAACTGTCTGCAAAGCACTTTAGGATGTCCTGAGGTTCTGAAAGAAACTGGTCCAAATTTTCACTAAGCCAAGGGGGCTCCGAGCCTTAGCCAAAATGGCACTAGGTGGAAATTAGGAATAGCAAGAGTCAGATGACACTGGGGGGAGTAATTTATTGGCCCCCTAACAGCAGTTATACAATTAGAGAGGGCATTAAACAAGAAATTATTGGAGATTATAATAAAGGAAATGTAATAATTGTGGGGGACTTTAATCTTCATATAGACTGGGACAATCAAATTGGCAACAGTGGTGATCTTGTAGAGTTTTTCTGTGACAGCTTCTTGGAGGTATATGTTGTGGAACTGACTAGCGATAAAGATATAAAACAAAAACAGAATTACCTGGAAACACTCAGCAGGTCTGGCAGCATCGGCGGAGAAGAAAAGAGTTGACGTTTCGAGTCCTCATGACCCTTCAGCAGAACTGAGTAATATTAGGAGAGGGGTGAAATATAAGCTGGTTTAAGGTGGTTGGGGGGGGGTGGGGGAGAGAGAAGTGGAGGGGTGGGGTGTGGTTGTAGGGACAAGCAAGCAGTGATAGGAGCAGATAATCAAAAGATGTCACAGACAAAAGAACAAAGAGGTGTTGAAGGTGGTGATATTATCTAAACGAATGTGCTAATTAAGAATGGATGACAGGACACTCAAGGTACAGCTCTAGTGGGGGTGGGGTGAAAAGACTAACAGGGCATAAAAGGTATAGATTTAAAAATAATGGAAATAGGTGGGAAAGAAAAATCTATATAAATTATTGGAAAAAACAAAAGGAAGGGGGAAGAAACGGAAAGGGGGTGGGGATGAAGGAGAGAGTTCAAGATCTAAAGTTGTTGAACTCAATATTCAGTCCGGAAAGCTGTAAAGTGCCTAGTCGGAAGATGAGGTGCTGTTCCTCCAGTTTGCGTTGGGCTTCACTGGAACAATGCAGCAAGCCAAGGACAGACATGTGGGCAAGAGAGCAGGGTGCAGTGTTAAAATGGCAAGCGACAGGGAGGTTTGGGTCTTTCTTGCGGACAGACTGCAGGTGTTCTGCAAAGCGGTCGCCCAGTTTACGTTTGGTCTCTCCAATGTAGAGGAGACCGCATTGGGAGCAACGAATGCAGTAGACTAAGTTAGGGGAAATGCAAGTGAAATGCTGCTTCACTTGAAAGGAGTGTTTGGGCCCTTGGACAGTGAGGAGAGAGGAACAGAAGGGGCAGGTGTTGCATCTTTTGCGTGGGCATGGGGAGGTGCCATAGGTGGGGGTTGAGGAGTAGGGGGTGATGGAGGAGTGGACCAGGGTGTCCCGGAGGGAACGATCCCTATGGAATGCCGCCAGGGGGGGCGAAGGGAAGATGTGTTTGGTGGTGGCATCATGCTGGAGTTGGTGGAAATGGCGGAGGATGATCCTTTGAATGCGGAGGCTGGTGGGGTGATAAGTGAGGACAAGGGGGGCCCTATCATGTTTCTGGGAGGGAGGAGAAGGTGTGAGGGCGGATGCGTGGGAGATGGGCCGGACACGGTTGAGGGCCCTGTCAACGACCGTGGGTGGAAAACCTCGGTTAAGGAAGAAGTAGGACATGTCAGAGGAACTGTTTTTGAAGGTAGCATCATCAGAACAGATGCGACGGAGGCGAAGGAACTAAGAGAATGGGATGGAGTCCTTACAGGAAGCAGGTGTGAGGAGCTGTAGTCGAGGTAGCTGTGGGAGTCGGTAGGCTTGTAATGGATATTGGTGGACAGTCTATCACCAGAAGTTGAGACAGAGAGGTCAAGGAAGGGAAGGGAAGTGTCAGAGATGGACCATGTGAAAATGATGGAGGGGTGGAGATTGGAAGCAAAATTAATAAATTTTCCCAGGTCCCGATGAGAGCATGAAGCAGCACCGAAGTAATCATCAATGTACCGGAGAAAGAGTTGTGGGAGGGGGCCTGAGTAGGACTAGAACAAGGAATGTTCCACATACCCCATAAAGAGACAGGCATAGCTGGGGCCCATAGCCACACCTTTTATTTGGAGGAAGTGAGAGGAGTTAGAGGAGAAATTGTTCAGTGTGAGAACAAGTTCAGCCAGACGGAGGAGAGTAGTGGTGGATGGGGATTGTTCGGGCCCCTGTTCGAGGAAGAAGCTAAGGGCCCTCAGACCATCCTGGTGGGGGGTGGAGGTGTAGAGGGATTGGACGTCCATGGTGAAGAGGAAGCGGTTGGGGCCAGGGAACTGGAAATTGTTGATGTGACGTAAGGTGTCAGAGGAATCACGGATGTAGGTGGGAAGGGACTGGACAAGGGGAGAGAGAAGGGAGTCAAAATAACAAGAATTGAGTTCCGTGGGGCAGGAACAGGCTGGCACAATCGGTCTGCCGGGACAGTTCTGTTTGTGGATTTTGGGTAGGAGGTAGAAGCGGGCCGTCCGAGGTTGGGAGACTATCAGGTTGGAAGCTGTGGGTGGAAGATCTCCAGAGGAGATGAGGTCAGTGACAGTCCTGGAAACAATGGCTTGATGTTCAGTGCTGGGGTCATGGTCCAGGGAGAGGTAGGAGGAAGTGTCTGCGAGTTGACGCTCAGCTTCCGCGAGGTAGAGGTCAGTGCGCCAGACAACAACAGCACCACCCTTGTCAGCGGGTTTGATGACAATGTTGGGGTTGGACCTGAGAGAACGGAGTGCAGTAGGTTCAGAGAGAGGCAGATTAGAATGGGTGACAGGAGCAGAGAAATTGAGACGACTAATGTCACGCCAACAGTTCTCAATGAAAAGATCAAGAGAAGGTAAGGATCCAGGGGGAGGGGTCCAGGTGGAGGGAGAATATTGGAGGTGGGTGAAAGGATCCGTTGAACGGGGAGAGGACTCCTGCCCAAAGAAGTGAGCACGGAGACGAAGACAGCAGAAAAAGAGTTCAGCGTCGTGCCGAGCCCGAAATTCATTGAGATGAGGGCGTAAGGGTATGAAACTAAGTGCTTTGCTGAGCACTGAACGTTCAGCGTTGGAGAGGGGAAGGTCAGGGGGTATAGTGAATACACAGCCAGGGCTGGGATTGGAAGATGGGGTGGGGACGGAGGGACAGGCAGGGGTGGAGGCTCCTAGATGGGTGTTGGTGTCGATGAGTTGTTGGAGCTTGCGTTCCTTAGCACTTGAAAGAAAGAGAAAAAGTTTCTTGTTGAGGTGTCGGATGAGACGAAGAATAAAATGAAACTGGGGGCACGCGCAGCTTTGAAAAAGGGTGCGGCGGTACTGCTGGAGGGAGAGGTCGAGTGTGTTCATATGGCGGCGCATGGCACTGAGTGTGGATCTCAGAATGCGACGGGAACAGCAGTCCGAGAAACGTTTCATGTCCCGGAGATACCTGTAATCCTGGGTGGGTTCGAAACAAGAGGGATGGAATTTCAGTGGAAATCCACGTGGGGTAAGTCGGAGACGGAGACAGTCACTGAGAAAGGAAATATGGATGTGAAAGCGGGTTTTAGTAAACACCTTGTCAAACACCAGGAGAGAAATGGAAAGCAATGAAGGTGAACAAGGCAAAAGAGAGATACGGAAATCCTGTCAGAGAGAGGAGCAGTACTTCTTCAAGGTAGGCATTTCTTGAAGAGAAGTGTCAGTCAATTAAACACAGAGATAAAAACAAAAAATTGCGGATGCTGGAAAAAGGATAAAGATAAAGATATCTTAGGTCTGGTATTGTGTAATGAAGCAGGTTTAATTTATGTCATAGTAAAAGATTCACTGAGAAATAGTGATGATAATACCATTCAATTCAATGTTAAGTTTGAAAGTGACATACTCCATTCACAAACAAGAATATTAAACTCAAAGCCAATCACGTAGATATGAGGAGAGAACTGGCTAGGGTAAATTGTGCAAATAGACTAAAAGGCATGGCAGGAAATGAACAGTGGGAAACATTTAAAGAAACAATTCAAAATCTTCAACAAAAGTACATTCCATTGACAAGCAAAAACTCAGTGAGAAAGACCCACCCATGGCTCACTCGAGAAGTTAAGTATCAGATTAAAAAAGGTTTACAATATTACAAAAAAAGTAGCAAGTCTGAGGATTGGGAGTGTTTTAGAAACCAGCAGAGGGCCACCAAAAAGTTGATAAAAAGGAAAAAATTAGAATATGAGAACAAACTGGCCAGAAATTAAAAAAAAACAGATTGCACGAGCTTTTATAAGTATATAAAGAGGAAGAAAGTAACTAAAGTGAACATTGGCCCCTTAGAAGCAGTGACAGGAGAAATTATCATAGGAAATGAGTAAATCATGGAGGCAAACAAATATTTTGTGTTTTTGTCTTCACAATAGAAGTCACAAATTTTGAACCAGAAATAGATCGTAACCTAGGGGCTACAAAGAGTGAGGAAATTAAGGAAATTAACATCAGAAAAGGAAATGTATTGTTTTTGAGGATATAACTAGTAGGGTAGATAAAGGGGAACTAGTAAATGTAGAATACCTGGATTTCCAAAAGGCATTTAATAAGGTAACACCCAAGTTAAGGGGCTAAAATCTGACAAATCCCAGGGGCCTAATGGCTGTGCCCTAAGGTTCTAAAAGAGATAGCTGCAGAGACTGTAGATGTACTGATTATGAATTTCCAAAATTCATTAGATTCAAGAGTCGAGTTGGCAATTGTTACACCACTTTTCAAGAAAGGAGGGAGAAAACAGTGAACTACAGGCCAGTTAGCCTAATGTCAGTTGTCATGAAAATGTTGGAATCTATTATTAAGGGAATCTTAACAATGCATTTATAAAAGCATAGTATGATTAGAACAAGTCAACATGGTTTTAATAAGGAGAAATCCTGTTTGACAAATTTATTAGAGATTTTGGGGGGGTGGTGCAGGGGTTGGGACACATTTCACATATTCATGGTTCACGGAGGTAACGGCAAATTTAAAATTGCAGTTGTCTCTAAACAGAAGCAATTTTCGTTACCCTGGTTTCTGAAACATGACTTGTAGGCTGTATGAATTTGGTTGAAAGGTCTAAACCTACCAAAGTTATTTGGAGAGGTCAAGTAACCTTTTAGAGAGTTATGGTGCCCTTTTGGAGGGGACATTTAGCCTTTTGGGGAGGTCAAGTATCCCTTTAGGAAAGGTTAGGTACCCCTTTGGGAGAGGTCAGGTACCCTTTGAGATTGTTAAGAATAGATGTGAATCTTCATAACAAGTGATAAGGTCTATCGAACTGTAAGCCATTTTGAAGAGAAAACTGCCAGCCTGCAGTTAAAAAAAATTCGTGCTTGCAATTTTGATAGATGTTTGTTGACATAAGCCTGAGTGCTATCATTATAGTAGTCTTTCTACTTGACTGCTTCCACAACCTATCATTGTCAAAGTGGAGGACCTGTAAATTCACAGCTTGATCGACAGCTCCAGTGGTTATAAAGAGATTATCTGTCTTTGATGTGGGGCTATTAATACAAATGTTTGTTTTTATAAGGGATTAAGTACGTGAAGGTATTTAAATGTATTGAATGGGCTTTTATCAATGAAAGTTTTTTTTAATATAGTAGAAACTTAGAACTTTATTTTATTTCATCTCACCATGGCTCTTGAGGTCTGCCCATGGTGGATGCTGGGTGAGTTGTAAAGGAGGGTGTAATGCCAAAGGGTGATGGGTGGGGAGCATGGATTGGAATGAGCTGGCACTAAATTGGCATAGGGGCTATAAAGGGCCATGGGGATGAGGTGGAGGCTATGAGTTGGCATGGAGGGTTTGAGAGGCCATGGGGGTGGGTAGAGAGGCATAGGTTGGCATGATAGGGTTGAGGGGCCATGGGGTGTGGGTGGTGGGCATGGGCTGGCATGAGTTGGTATGGATGGGGCATGGGGGTGTGTGTGGGGGTGAGGGTATATTTTGTTGTACTATAACTATTACAACTGGGACAAAGTCCCAGAGCACCGAGGCAGGACTATTAAATAGCCCGCCTCTGCACTCAGCAGCCCCAGTGATTTCCTCCACACTGTTTCCGGGGTCAGTGGACCCAACTCCAGTTAGCACCCACCCTCCCCCACCACGAATAAAAATCCGACAGGTCGGGGCAGTTTCAGCCCACAGTTGGGCTTGCAGAGTCAGGAAATTTCCAGGCTCTGTGTGCCTGACTCGGGGGTGAAAAACCAGGCCACTACGTAAATCAAAGCTGTTCCTTCTTTCCCTGGATAGTGAATATCCCTTTCTCTGGATTATGCCTGCCTTTCAAAGCTTGTATATTCCAAAACTGGCCATAGATTTTCCTAGACAGGGAGAGAGCACTTAATCTGTGCCAGACATAACTAGCTGTGAATGGTGATGTATAATTGATGGGAGGAGGAGGCTTTATGAACTCCCACCCTCAACAATAGCAGAATCCAGCCTATGATTGCAAAAGACAAAGCTGAAGCATTTTCAATCACCTTCAGCCCAAAAAGCCAAATGGACGATCCTTCTTAGCCTCCTTCTCAGATCTCTGCTATCACAGATACCAAATTGATTCAGTCCATGTGGTATCAAGAAATGGCAAAGGCTATAGTTCCTGTCAATATCCCAGGTGTAGTGCTGAAGGTAAGGGGGCAAAAGTTAGATTGCCTCTGAAAATGGCCATGAGGATTGCAATGTATGATTAACCTGTAACTATTGCTTCTGATGCAGACAACACACAAACTTTCTGCTGCCTGCTTATTTACATGATTGTAATGTGTAGCCCAATGTTGCATGCCTTATCAGGGCCCAAGTTCTTGTGAGGCTAGAACCATTTAAAGTCAGCCTGCACCTCTTAAAGGGGAGTTGCATTTTGGCTGCAGTAAGTGCTAAAAGTGGCTGAAGAAAGATGTCTGACTTGCAAGAAGAGTGACTCGGGAGAGAGGAGGCAGTGTGCTCCAATGTTCTTAGATCCTGCATTGAAGCCTTTCGTACAGCAAGTGAACAGGAGGAAAGATGTCTTCTACTACAGGGGGCCAAGAAGCCTTTCAGGCAGATATTGTAAAGGTAGTAGTACTAGAAAGCCATTACAGTTAATGCCAGAAGACTAACCTTGAAGACCTAGATGCAGTGCTACAAGATGTTCAATGATCTCATAAGAGTCATCAAGGTCATTTAATGCATCTTCAAATGCCATATCCTACTAACTGAATCACGAGCTTCAGGGGCTGCTCAATTCATCACATACCACCCCCTATCCTAATCGCTCACCTACCAACAATCTCAATTAATTCCAACTCATACCTAATATAGTTCCACCTCACTTTCACACACCTAGCACTGATATAAGCCTCACATCCACAATTTACAGCTGGCACATGCTTCCAGCTATTCAATGATGACATCCAAATCCCCCAAACACATTGCCTACAGTCACTAGCATATTTCCCGCTCTCTTGCAAGAAAAGCTGGTACATAACGAGGCAAGTGTCTAAATGACAATGAACAGGGTTGGCTTATGTCCTGAGGAGATGGTTCTCGCCATTATTGGAGAGACCATAAATGAGGCCATGGCCAGTGGCAGGCCTGAAACAATTGAAGATGAAGCCATGCCTCATAATAAATCATCCTTCTCACAGTGCACTTCCCTCTCATACAAAAACCTTTTCTGATATACAAGCTGCAGACTATGTTAGCATACACTACTTGCTTTCCACTCCTCCCCTCATACCAATCTACCCGTGTGCCTTTCTCCTTTCAGATACCCAAGAACTGCCACCTGGCTAAGCAGTTGTGTGGAAGTGGGACAGCCAAGAGGAGCAGAAAGGCAATAATGAAGAAACCCATCACTCTCTCTCACACTCGCAGCCAATAGCTCAGATACTGACACTGCACATACTTTAGAGGATTGATTTGCACGTAGTGACACACCAGACATGAGTGGCCTGTGGTTAGGGAAGTGGATGAGGGTAGTGTGGGTGACAGCTTGGCAGAGGCTGAGGTCATTCATGAGTTCTGCACAGGAATCAACTGAGAACTTTAATGTCAATGGGGCATGGAGCAATCTTGCTTGTTTTAAGCTTTGTTGTACCATTGTAAATCATCTTTTGTCATCTTTTCCTTTCACAACCATCATGCCGCAATGTATTGGTTGTGATGCCACTTTCTCTTACATTGATCTTTAGGCAATTCTCGTGTTTTTTGAACTGACCACTACAATGCATTTACCAAGTTTCATTTCGCCACTGAGAATCTTCTTATGTAGTCTATTATTAGGCATTTGGGCTAGCACACCTTACCTGTGCCCTTGCTATCATTGCCTTTATACCTGGCATATTTGCTGTTCAGAGAGTTCAGAAAATTATCAGTAATGTTATGGAAACACTATCACCTTGAAATTAACCTCCAAGTCACATAGTTCATAACACTTACCGGCATCAACAGCGCAGTGAACTTGGGTGGATACTGAGTGCAGTGACCAAGGCATTAAAGCAGGGGAGAAAAAGGGGGCCCAGAGATTCACCAGCAGCAGCAGTGTGGCTGACCTGGGTGGTTACTGAACGCAGCAACTAGGAATTAAAGTGGGGGAGAAAGCCTCCAGCAAAATCAGCACAAACAAAAGCACCATTTGCAAAACAGCTACAGTGACTTCATAACCATGGAAAGAACCAATTGGTGAGTAGCTGGTAAGTGTTTCTAGCCCATAGTCTAGCAAGTCATGGCATGGCATGGCAAGGAATCTCAGTTCCATTGATTGCAAATCCTGTGCCATGTAGGAAATCTTGGGTGCTTCTTATGGCCTGCACAATGACGTGTGCAGGAAATATCATCAGCTAGAGCAGCTCAAGTTCTGGAACAAAAACAAAAATACCTGGAAAAACTCAGCAGGTCTGGCAGCATCTGTGGAGAGGAGCACAGTTAACGTTTCAAGTCCGAATGACCCTTCAACAGAACTAAGTAAAAATAGAATAGAGGTGAAATATAAGCTAGTTTAAGGGGGGGTGGGACAAGTAGAGCTGGATAGAGGGCCAGTGATAGGTGGAGATAACCAAAAGATGTCACAGACAAAAGAACAAAGAGGTGTTGAAGGTGGTGATATTATCTGAGGAATGTGCTAATTAAGGGTAGAAAGCAGGACAAGCAAGGTACAGATAGCCCTAGTGGGGGTGGGATGGGGTGAAGGAATCAAAAAAGGCTAAAAGGTAGAGATAAAACAATGGATGGAAATACATTTAAAAATAATGTAAGTAGGTGGGAAAAGAAAAATCTATATAAATTATTGGAAAAAAAGGAGGGGGGGGAATCGGAAAGGGGGTGGGGATGGATGGGAGAGTTCATGATCTAAAATTGTTGAACTCAATGTTCAGTCTGGAAGGCTGTAAAGTGCCTAGTCGGAAGATGAGGTGCTGTTCCTCCAAGCTCTGGATTTTGAAGCCTGAGAGGCAGCTGGAGGCAATATGGTCCACCTAAAAAGTCAAGAGTTTCATGGATAGCACGTTTCTGGAAGTTGTCACCCTACAGCTTAAAAACATGTTGGCAGAGGGGACATGGGTGACTACCAGAAGGACAAAAAGGACCAGACAGGTAGGACAGGCATCCCCTTGGTGCACCTTGCTCTCCAATGGTATTCAATTCTGAATACTTTTGGGAGTGATGGTTCCTCTGGGGAATGCAGGCAAAGCCAAAACCACAGCACCAAGGGTGACTCAGTTCCACAAGGAGGAAGAAAATTGAAGGGAAATAGTAGAGGAAATTTGATAATGAGGGGAACAGAGAGGCATTTCTGCAACCGCAAAGAAGAGTCCAGGATATTCTGAAGGGGGAGGGTGAACAACCAGAGGTCATGATCCACATCAGCACCAATGACATAGGAAGAAAGAGGGATGAGGTCTGCAGGCAGAGCTGAGGGAGCTAGGAGAGAGATTGAAATGCAGGAACTCAAAGGTAATAATCTCCTGATTACTCCTGGTGCTACATGTTAGTAAGTTCAGAAATAGAAAGATAAAACTGATGAATATGTGGGTGAAGAGATGGTGCAGGAGGGAGGGCTTTAGATTCCTGAGGCGTTGTCACCACTTCTAGGGAAAGCAGGACCTGTACCGAACGGGTTGCATCTGAACTAGACTGGGACCAATACCCTTGCGGGGGTGGGGGGTGATGGTGGTGGGTTAAACTAGCTTCGCAGGGAGCTGGGAACTTGAGACTATATTCAAGAGGGAGAAAAGTTGGAAATGAAAGGCAGGGAATTAGTAAACGTGTTTAGAAGGCAGAGGCAACAAAGGCAAGAAAATAGACAACAAGGGAGTCTGACAGTACTAAATGGTATATGCTTCAATACAAGAAATCTAGGGAATAAAGCAGATGAGCTGAGAGCACGAGTTGACATGGGGAGTATGGTATAGGTATTACTGAGACATGGCTAAAAGAAGGGCGGGAATGGCAGCGCAATTCTGGTTACAAGATTTTCAGATGAGATAGGAAGGTGGGTCGCAATATTGATTAATTAATTAAAGCTATGAGTAGGAATGATATGGTAGAAAGATCATCGAATGAAGCCATATGCCACCCACCCACCACCTTTTGCTTTTACAGCCTCCATGCTAACTTACCCAGTATCCACCATGGGCAGACCTCAGGACCCATGCGGAGATTAAATAAAGTTCTTATGTGTCTATTGATAAATTCACTATTTTAAAAAAACACTCATTGATAAAAACCCATTCACTACTTTTAACTTCCTTGAATCCCTTATAAGAACAAGCATTTGTACTCAGGGCCAGAACTTTCGAGGAATGGCAATCACAGTTGGATTGCCATTCCACTCCTTTTTACTTGCACTGGAATACAGCTGCACTTTTCTCACCCAACATTCCAGCTCAGGCCAGGTGAGACAAGTGCAGTGCAGTGGGCTCCCAAGGCCTTTGGTTGAGTGCTGCAGAGTTGGGAAAGTGAAGCCATGCTCCCTTTTTTAATGGCACTAGCTGCCGTAAAGCAGGTAAGTTTAAAAGTCCCAACCACTTGGAGAAGCCAAGGAGAATTTAAGTGTGTAAGGTAAGTGGGTAGGATGGTGGGGGGGGGGGGGGGGGGGGGGTGTCAGGTGGTCAGGTGGTCAGTGGTGTGGTCAAATAGCCATGGTCAGGTAGTCAATATGTGGTTGGGTGTTTAGTGGAGGGGGTCAGATGGTCAGTGGGGGAAGTTGGATGGTCAATGGGTGAGGTTGGGTGGTCAGTGGGGGTGATTGGGTGGTCTTTGGGGGGCGGGATGGGTTGGGAGGGGACAGATGGTCAGTGAAGGGTGTAGGATGGGTCAAGGTGGGGGGAGGGTTCAGGATAGTCAGGATTGGGGGGGAGGCTGAGGGGGTTAGTCGGGGGTGGGAGGGTAGTTGGGGAATGGGGAGTAGTCAGTAGAGGTGAGGAGGTAGTAGGGGAGTGAAGGGGTAGT